>NC_074715.1:11106785-11406785 GCF_947242115.1 Biomphalaria glabrata
ACAGTAATAACTGTATCATTGACGTAATTTGTTTATAAATAGAATAGCGATAAAGAATTGTTCGGCAGTTATTGCCAGGACTCCAAATTGACTCGTTACATACACAGAAGACACGGACTTCATTCTAATGTTGGAATTAGATATCAAATGGGCTCCTACTCAGCGGCGTAACGAGAAGGGTGGGGGACTGCTGTGTGGGCGACAATGTTCCGACCATGTCTAATACCAAGGCTTTTAACTCATTCAAGCTCCCAGAGGCGGCCAATAAAAACAATATATAATGTACAACGGTAGAAGGAAAGTTACAGGACATTATCATATTAGTATTACACAGCAAGAAAGGAGCATAAAAAAAGAGATAAAATATATCTAAATTTCTAAGAGTCATGAACTTCTAAGTTTGTTTGTTTTTTTCTGGGGTTTTTTTTCACATTTTTATGGCTAGCCAAAATGTAAATAAGAAATGTACGCTTCTAGCATGCTCGGAATAAGTAAACACAGCTCCGAATTTTCGGCAGTGCGTGTTGCAAGGTAACTCTCCACAAACTAAAAAAATATACACTTCTTTAAACTAAAGCATTCTTCCTAGAAACTGTCTTTGACCACCACAGCCCTTTCTGTTTTCTGTCATAGCGCCTATTACATTGGGCCTACAATGAAGCCTTGCCCACTTTATACCAGTGCCGGCCTTAGGCAAAGGCATACTAGGCCGCAACCTCGGGCCTCCGATTAGTGGAGGCCTCGCACAGGATTCAAAGAAGTTATGGAGAGAAAAAATTGCGAAACATATATCCAATCTCAAACCTAGCAAAGCTCGTCTTCTAGCCTAGCTCTGAATATTTAGTATTATATATATTATAGCTTTTATATAGCGCTACTTTCATGCTTATAGCTAAGAGCGCTTTTGGTCCAATCTCATTTCTCATGGGGGGGGGGGGGTATCTAGGAGTTGGTTTTCCGTGCTGCCTTTAGGCGCTCAGTAAGCACAATTCTGCCCGAGTCCGGTGTCGAACCTCGAGCCCCCTTCTAGGTAGCCAAGCCAAGCCAAGTTCAAGCGCACTTGGCCTCTCGACCACGCTTACCACCATTATTGGTGGTTTGCTCGCGAATGTTTACCAAGTTCAGATCTACTTGTCAGACTACAAATTTTAGACCATTGCTTCTTCCATTTGGCAAAATGTTCAAATGTTATTTCTAGTCTGGTGATCATGCATTGTCCGTGAAGCACAGTCGTGCCATGGACTCTTTATGAGTGTAACTTTTTTGTTGATTTAGAAACAGATATATATTTAGATATGTTAGCCTACAAGATGGTTTATAAGTCACTGCTGTTTTTTTTAATGCTTTTTTTAAAATCTATTTTATTTGATGCCACCCTATTCACTTCCCCTATGGCCTCACTATTCACTTCCCCTATGGCCTCACTATTCACTTCACCTATGGCCTCACTATTCACTTCACCTATGGCCTCACTATTCACATCACCTATGGCCTCAATATTCACTTCCCCTATGGCCTCACTATTCACTTCACCTATGGCCTCACTATTCACTTCCCCTATGGCCTCACTATTCACTTCACCTATGGCCTCACTATTCACTTCACCTATGTCCTCACTGTTCACTTCACCTATAGCTCACTGTTCACTTCACCTATGGCCTCACTGTTCACTTCATATATGGCCTCACTGTTCACTTCATATATGGCCTCACTATTCACTTCACCTATGGCCTCACTGTTCACTTCATATATGGCCTCACTATTTACTTCACCTATGGCCTCAATATTCACTTCATATATGGCCTCACTGTTCCCTTCACCTATGGCCTCACTATTCACTTCACCTATGGCCTCACTATTCACTTCATCTATGGCCTCACTATTCACTTCACCTATGGCCTCACTATTCACTTCGCAAGCGGCCTCCAATTACCTAATGCCGGCCGTGTTTACACTGAGTAACTTTGTGGCGCGTTACTAAGCATACGGTGTGTAGATGTATTTTCTTTAAATGTAAATTTAATCAATAATATTGTAGTTACATCTAGGTCTATATCTTATACACAACACTGTTTATAGTGCGGTCTTGCCAAGTATCTTTGGTGAAAGCGCTCAAGTAGTCTTAGTTGCTTTCTGTATAGTACCCATGTCTCGGATCCATATAGGGGGGTTGAGAGAGCCACCGCTTGCGAACGCAGGTATGGACAGTTTAAGGAGACTTCTTATGGTCCGACAGTTGCGCTGAGCAGTGCAAGTATCCCGCATGAGAGACGAACGTATGCCAAAGGCAGTCTTTTTTGGTAAAATGTGGTCGACGTAACAGAGGTGCCCCACGGAAACGCTTTAATGGGCGGATTGGGTGCCAGCTTGCCTTAGAGATATGGAGGAATGCACCTGTTACCATGCGGCCTCAGAACGAGACAGCTGAATACACTTTAGAGACCATACTACGAACCGCTGCCAATGACAGACGCAGACGGTGAAAAGAAATCCTTATGCCTTAAGCGACAACTTGCGGAAAAATGTTAAATTAAATTCTTAGGATTCTGCATGGTACTAAAAAGAGCTAATGAGTTTAGATTTATATCAATGTTTATTCTTTTAAAAAAAAAGGTCTACAGTTGTTTGCATATTGTTGAATTATTTTATTTAAAATAAAGTAAGCTTTTAATGGTGCATATGCACATATGAAACTAATAATGTCTTTTTACAAAGCTTATATCAACTCAGTTTGTCTGTCTATCTGTCTCTCCTTTATTCCATATCAAACAAAATAATTAATTACCAATAATTAATTGACTAGTTGGTTAATTTTGTAATAGATTCTTGTTTTGCTAGATACCATAGCTAATTGTTTAAAGTCTCAACTTGTTGATCGTCCAAGGGCTGAGCCGAAGACTCTTCGAGCTCTAAATTTGAAAAAAAACCTGTTTGGACGCAAAACAGTTAAAAAAGAAAAACCTGTGTGAACACAGTTCTGTTTGAGAGAGACCCGAGAGAGACCCGAGACAATGCCTATGTAAAGCATTGCTGTTTCCAATGCTTTTGGCCCCGGACGCATGCTTGGCTGTACATGGCCGAAGGCTGAGGACACCGGAAGCCTCCGCCATTTTCCTTCGTTATACCAAGCTAACCGTGGGGGACTCGCCATTTATGCAACAGTCCCTTGAGGAACACCGCATGGATGTGTGACAGGTTTGTGGGGACTTTTTACAACTCCGCACCGTGCAATGGGTGGACTCTCGTCTACCCGTGGTCACCCTCACGGGACGTTTTGTTTGGCTACCCATTTAACCTAACCACTTCCTCTAATGGTCGTTTCCACACGAGCTCCACGATGAGGCAGAGTAGCTTTGCTCGTGAAAGTTTCAACTTGATTCGAGAATAGGTGTGGGAGAAATTACTTGTTCAATTATCTAATGGGACGAAACCCTACGTATTTATCTGTATCTTTGAATACTGAAGATTACTTTCCCTTGTTGGTATCAAACAGAATAATAAGTTTAATTAATTTATTAATACTTTAATCGACTAATTGGTTAATTTGTTGTTGTTTTCTTATTCATGTCTTTTCTCTTAAATAAAATAATTCAACAATATGCAAACAACTGTAGACCTTTTATTATTATGTATACACATTTATATTTATCTAAACTCTATCAATATTTTGATGGTCTCTACTCATTGTAATTCACCTGTGAAGGTTATGAAATCTCCATTTAATGTTTAAGGACACTAGTAGACTACAATTTGTTAATAATTTAATCAATTAATTGGTTAATTAATTGTTGTTTTCTTATTCATATCTTTTCTATGCCAATGAATAATTGGTCAAAGTTTCTTGATCCGACAACGATTGTGACAGAAATAACTGATACACAGTTGTTTGATATTAGCTTTGTAAAAAGGAGAAAGAACGGGGGAATGACTCTCAAATATTACATTCCTTTATAACCAAATATAAGAATATAAAACGAAGATCGCAGTACAAGTAGAGAACGAGACAAAACAAGACACCAGGAACAACGTTTGAGGTTCCAAATGGAGGGAATTTTTTTTAGGGGGTGGGAGGGGGGAGGAGGTTGTAGAGTTGTGATTTGATATCAATGGGAGTAAACTTGCTAAAGTAAAGAATACTCAAGACTCTCTTTATATCTTTACAAAGCTAATGTCACTCACTCTGTCTGTCTGACTGGTACACATTTTGAACACGCCATTACTCCCACTTACCATTCTCGGATCAAACTGAGACTGCACAATTGTTCCTAACAAAGCACGAATCAAGAGAAATACATCTTACAGTATATATTTTGAACTGCGCTCTTCCCTCTAAGCGCAAATGAGACTATTGTCAACAAGCAAGATGTGGATCCCTTTTTCCTTAGATAAACTTTTCTTGAAGTATGCTTTATATTTTGTTTGTTAATTACTTGTGTTTTCCACAGGTTGTAATGCTAACTGATCGCTAGAGTCTTATCTAGATCTACATCTTCTTATTTTGTGTCCCCTTCTAGTACAGTCGCTTCATCTGTTTCTGTCCTATTTATGTTTCTAGAATGTCGTCTTAGTCAATGAATCCCGAGCTATTAGAACCATACCATTAGCGTATATAAACTTACATCAACAGAAGATAATTCATTTTACAAGTTACATACCGAAAATACTGTTTAAAAACATGTACAATTTAAATTACAAAAAAAAAAACACTTTTTTTAAACTTATAAAGGTTAAATATTTTTTTTACAAATATTTTTTTTAAACCTATAGAAGATAAGAATAACAAATTACTTTTTTTAAAAACCTATACAAATTAAATATAAGACAAGCAATAGAAAAAGAAAGGAATACTTTTTAAAAACAAAGCTTATCTAATCGAAGTAATTAAGTAATTACAACTAACTGATTAACTAATTGATTATTTTTTTTATGGATTCATATCTTCTCATCGACAATGAACAATGGTGCAAAGTTTTTCAACTTGATCTGATCATGGGAAGTGGGAGAAATAACGTGCTCAAAATTGTTAACCACACAGACAGACAGACGAACTGACTTGATATACACCGGGAGGCTTTCTTTATAAGTAATTATTGTTCTTTGTAAATCAAATAAAGGACAGGTTAAGGTCGTTCAAGATCTCAATACAATGTCTTGCGTACCTAATGGTGAATACAAAAATCTAACAATGCTGCGTACAGATAACTCAATTTATTTCCTGAACTGTCTTCCAATCCAACATTTCTATCATGGGCCGTTGACAAAAATATTTTAAATCTTGGAATTCTATTCATTTATTCTTGGAATATTATAAAACAATCCCCCCACCCCAGGGCCCTTTTTTTTTTTCCCACCCATGCAATTAGTTGACCAATGATAAAGGCAACAAAAGGGTCACTAGGTCGTGACTGAAGCCAGAGGGGTACAGTATCAGGTGCCAGTCACGCCAACATCGATCGGTGCTCCAGAAATTGATTTTTGCGTTATCTAAGAAAGGGGGATCACTTCTTTGTATAATGGTGTCCTTTCATCGAGTCAACACGAGTGGTTGCCCCTGAATATTGCGAACTAGCTTATGCGCTATCATCGACGTTTAAAGAAACATGTCATTATTCTAGTGGAACAACGACCTACAGGTTGATCGACCACGAGCTTGGGAAATGTTACACAACAGCCACGCCGTCGTTCCGGTACACTGTCGAAGGTTAATTAATACCATTCCATAGAAGAACAAGCCGATGGAAAGAAGAGAATCGGAACATGGAGCGAAAAAGAGGGGTGTTAGAGATGAGAGAGGAGGAGAGAAGGGGGTATAATATGAAAAAGAGGGGAATGCTATACAAATTGGGATCAGCCGAGACCAGCAGTCATAATATAGGCCTGAACACAGACCTGTGACGTGGCAACATGTGGTCAGTTGTCACGTCACAGATCTGTGTTCAGGCCTTCTGTGATGACTGGTCTCGGATGAGCTGATTAAATTTGCAGGAGAGAGAGAAAAAAAATATACTTGAAAGATCAATTTAAAGAAAAAAAAAGAATCGAGAGAAAGTGTAAGAAGAGAGAAATCGTGAGAGAGAGAGAGAGACAGAGAGAGAGAGAGAGTAAAAAGAAGGAGACGAAGAAGAAGAAATCAAGGGGTACAAAGAGAAAAAGAGAGAGTAAGAAAGAGAAAAACAAAGCTTGAGAATGAGAGAAAAAAGGCAACAAGAGGGAGAAATGAAGAATGTGAGAAAGAAAGAGAAAAAAGTGAAAAAGAGATAGGAAGAAAGGAAGAGAGAGATAGTGAATTTTAGTGAATCATATTTAAATAAAGTTTTGGGGAAAAAAGAAAAAGGGAAGAGGGAAGTAGGGCAAGAATTTAAAAAAAACGGAAAGGAATTCGAAAAAAAAAAGTTGGAAAAAAAAAGAATGATTCATAGTTCATTGCATTTTGAGCTAACAGTTTGATATGCAGGCACTTCGAATAGAATAAAATGGAAATAAATAGAACAATATCTAGAATCATCGAAAGATACTAATCTGTATAGATACATTCAAAGAACGGCCTTCCAGGTCCTCACAACACAAATTCAAGCCTCTGGCATGTCTGAACTCTCGTCCTGACGTCATAGAAGGGGAAGAGCGCTATCTGCCAAAGTCTGTTACGTTAGTATTGGCATCTAATCCTTCCTGGCCGCTACACTCCAGGTGCTTTTTGCGCGCGCACACATCCAACACACACACACACACACACACTTTTGAATCACGTGGAGTAAGACAATACCACGCGATCCAGATCTTCTCGATATCGGAGTATAAGTCAATCATTGGACGATACAGGTTAGTGCCTAGTGTAATTCTCGTGTAAGTATTTGCCATTATTGCTCTAAAGTATTTAAATCGTTTCAGCGTTGTTTATTTTTTAAATTAATTCATATTTTAAATTCGTGCTTTTAATTTGTTACCACGTAATTGTTGATAAATTATTTTGAGACAAAAAAAAAACGAGCTAAGAGATTTTGTGTCTCTGTGTGCGGCCTTTAAAAGCTCCATTTTTTAAAAGTAAAAATAGGGTCTCTCTTAAAGAAACTAGAACCTCTACATTGTTTTCAGTAGCTAAAGGTAACAAGGGTGATATGTGGGCAGCACAAAGACCTGTGCTTTTTCAGATGTTTTAACTTAGGACTTCTGCTAGCGGTACGAATGTGCTTACAGGTTTAAATCATCAGGTATGACTCTCTAGTTAGCCAGGCAGTTCATTAAAAACATATGAAGCCTACTCACAATGCGTATAATGTAGGACGTAATCATCTTTCTTTTTGAAGTAACGTCTGTATTATATAAGATAATATAAGATTTATTACAAATGTTCATACATGGAGAAATATAAATAGCAAGGTTTATTTGTTGTTCTTGTTGTTTTTGTTGTAGTTATTTTTTGTTGTTGGTTTTTTTTTGTCTTAGTTCCTGTTATTGTTTTGTTGTTGTTGTTGTTATTGTTTTGTTGTTGTTGTTGTTTTTTTTATTTTGTTGTTATTGTTTTGTTGTTGTTGTTGTTTTTTATTTTGTTGTTATTGTTTTGTTGTTGTTGTTGTTTTTTATTTTGTTGTTATTGTTTGTTGTTGTTGTTATTGTTTTGTTGTTGTTGTTGTTGTTTTTTATTTTGTTGTTATTGTTTTGTTGTTGTTGTTGTTGTTTTTTGTGCCTTCGATGTACAGAACGCGAAAGTGGAAAGTATTCATAAGGGAGGTATTCTAATCCACCATATACTAAGTTTTGTGCAATTTTCAGCACTGTAGTGTCACATTTCTACGCTCTTTTGCTTTTAGCGCGAAGTAATTTATCATTGTTCAGTTGACGACATAGTTCATGGAATTTCATGTTCATGTAATATTTTGAAAGAAGATGGCGTAACAGAGGTGTCTACCGTAAGCGCAATAAAGATCAAATGATTCAAATCATGCGCCGTTTCGCCCTCACTGGCATTGAGGAAAGTAACTGGCAGCAGATGGCCCTTTGAAAGAGACAGAGAGCTCTCACGAAGGCTGCGGGACATACATTTGAGACACCCCAAAGGAAAGCCTTTATTGAAGACAGGCGCAGAAGACGGAAAGAAAACTTAAATAGACCGACAGGGGACAACAGCTTTGTCTGCATGAGATGCGGGAAAATATTTTGGTCGCAACTGGGTTTGCGTAGTCATGTGAATCCCTGCACTCATTCTTACTTTTGGTATCGAAGATATTATCATAATTATTATTATAATTATATTTCTAAAGTAATTTTTGCCTGTCTCTACAAGAGATTTGTGACGTTAGAGAAGGAAACATACAGAAATATTTGAACAGCAATACAAATAATAATAGCTTTTGTTTTTTGGTCCCAAGATTAAGGACGAGTTCCACAAGACTGCACGTGACCACGGAGACCCAGTTGTGACCTACATTTTTTGCCACAAAATACGTTGTCTGCTCATGTCCTCTGCAGGGGGCTTTTCTCTGGGTCTTAAAAATCTTTTTTTCGAGACCTTTATGAGACCGGTCCAGCTGTCTCTTTCAGAAGCCATCTTCTGTCAGCTACTTTCATCTGTGCCAGTAAGGGCAAAATGGCGCGAGATTTGATCTTTACAGTTCTTCCGGGAGGCGCTTCTGTTAAAGGAAAAGAAATACTGTTAAGAGTGACAAGAATATTGGCTTTAATGTCCTTGCTGGGGATTGACAATAACACACTTCCTTCCACGCTCCTCCCCCCCATGCTCCAAAATAAAATATAGGAGTCTCCCTCCCCCCTTCTCCTAGCCTAAGCCACGTGTGTGCCATTTTGTTTTATCTCTAAGCCCAGGGAAGCCTACGTCCTACGTCAGATAACTTCCAGGGCTTCAAGCGTACAACGTCAAGACGAGATCGTCCAGCCAATATATCTTATCTATAGTAAGAGAGTCAAACTCCCCCAAGTGAAACCGATAATCGATATATGTGATCGAACTACGATAGTAAGCATGTAATCGAACCTTGTGGTACTGCAGTAAATGGTTCCACTAATGAGTCCTTTAATAAGATCGTGTGTGCACCCAACAGTATGCAGTCGTGCCACTGGCTACTACACATGATTTGCTTAAAGGTGTGCATTCTGTATAGCACGTTCTGTTGGGTACGGAGGAAACTATAGTGGATTAACTCTTTCTCTCCTAACTGACGATACCAGCGTTGATTCCACCAGAATGTGGTAAATAATTACGGAGAAAAAGAGTTAACAACTTAAGTTAATAGCAGCAATACGTATTTGACCGATAGTTTGATACTCTGTTCACTGGATAAACCAGCGACTCTATTACCTTTTGTAGACATGTCAGTATACACAATTTAAATTATCAGTTAGATAACTAATGAGGTGCTTAATTGAGGTAAATATTGAGCTAATTATTTAAGTAATTATTGATGAAATCATTAGGGTAATATTGAGGTAACTATTGAAGCAAATACTGAGATAATCACTGAGGTATATTGCGGGATAATTATTATGGAAATTATTGTGGTATTGATTTTGATAATTATTGAGGTAGTTATAGGGGTAATTATGAAGGTATTCTTTGAGGTAATCATTGATGTAGTTTCTTCACTTTCAAATAGTTCTCCTTGGTCTGTTAGATCGTTAAAAATGTTTCTTGAAACTTTAACAAACCTTGTGCTTGTGTTGAACCAAGGACTTTGCCATCCTTTTTTTGTGCTGACATTTAAACCCTTGTAGCACTTGAAAGGAAGCGAGGAGTGTATCTCATGGTATTCTTGTCCACATACAAGGAGTAGCCAGACTCCGGCCAAGAGCCAACTCTCTCTCTCTCTTTGTCTCTGTCTCTCTGTCTCTGTTTCTCTCTCTCTCTCTCTCTCTCTCTTTCTCTCTACCTCAAAACCTTGCAAAATAAGTGTGCAAGAAGTAACACTCTCCAAGAATGTGATCTCATTTTCTCGTCCTCTCGACGGTGGCGGCATCGCGAGTCGTAATTACTTCCAAATCTTCCAAAGTACGTGCCGAGTGTGCAGAGACCGACTCTAAACTGAGCAAAGTCTGCCTGTTTATCACCCTAGAATGCAAAACATGAGTCACTACTGTCTGGTTTACTCAAACGCATTTAAAGCTAACCAGTTTTCTGCATTCCTGTTATTCCACCTTTCTTAAATAAACTTCATCTTATGATTTGATGCTATCTCTGCAATGGTTGTGTCATTACATCTTTCATGGAACCTGGAAGCTGATCTCAAAAAACGACTCTAACAGTTGTATATCGTTGAGAAAAGATTTATTAGCTCTTTGGCCACACTGGGAAAACTCTAGTTTGACCGTTATATTTTTTCAAAGTAAAAAATAACTAAATGTAAATTTGGCTGGAGACTATATCTAGGTCTAGAGCCAACATGGTGTAGTTACCCGTGTTACCGTACAAGTCGAGCAACTTTTTTACGAAATTTCTTATGAAAAGCCGGCACCGAAACCTTTTCCCATACACCCACTTTTTTCTGACTACCCACCTTTTCCAGAACTGGTCCACACAAGAGATTGGACCATAGCGCATTGAGCATCCCAAAAGAATGAAATTGCACTAATCAATGTGGCAACCTCTAATTTTTCTACAATTGTATAATGTGGCTATTTTTTAGAGTATTTCTATTATAAATTTACGACATGATTGTCTCAAAATAATTGATACAATTACGTTTAATATAAACTTTCTTTTACTTTATTTTTACCAATGCGGAAGTTTTTTTTTGAAATATATTTTACTTGTTTTTTTCTGGATCGTATCTAACCAGATCATTGCGTCAGAAAATGTAATCCTTAAAGATAAACTAACAATTTCACAATCAGATTGTTTCCCCTTGATTATAAATTATGAAGTATGAATGTTTTTGTTGTCATATATTTTATATATAGAAGAATGATAACATCTGCATAGCACCTGCACAGTTTTACTGTAAACATAGGCTAACAACATTATGGCCAGCTAGTTAACGCCCTTCAAAGTATGCAAGAGAGGCAATGCTTGTTGAACATAAAAAATAGTCTCAATCTTCCTAAGATTCCCCTCGCCCCCTCCCCCCCCCCCCATTTTAAACCCAGCAAGTTTAAAAGTTTCCTTTTAGAAACTTGCGGTCAGATGATGTAAAGGTCATCTGTTTCTGTGGGCCACTGTTAACGAGGGTGTCATGTAGCCAGCACAATGAACAACCGCCTTTACTTTTCCCCAATTAATGTCAGGTACCCATTAGAGCTGGGTGGAATAGAGGCGCCCTAAAGATCCCGAAATTAAAAAAATCCCAGTTTTCGCCAGGATTTGAAGCCGGTACCCTCCGGTTAGGAAGCCAAGCGTTTTACCATTCGGCCACCGCGCCGCCTAAATCCACTTAATCAGCTTTGAAAACAAAACGATATCTCAATAAAACAATGGGCTACTTCCTCAGACACACCGCGCGCACACACACACACACACACACCCAACAAACTTCAATTCTGTCCACTTCCCACTGCAACGCAAACTTCAGTGTCTCTCTTCGTGACACCACCACCCCCACCCCCTTTTCAATGCCGTCATCGACCCATATGATTCAACTAGCGCTTTAATCAGAGGATAAATCACCCCCCCCCTTTATCCACCCCCGCCCCTCACCACCTCCCTAAACAATACCTTATTCCCCCCCCCCTCTTCAAAATGCTACCCGACCAGGTGTAATGTGAATTACCTGGCACCCAAAGGGCCGAGAACTTTTACATACAAATGAAAAGAGCATTGACGCCGACATGACAATCTTTTGAAAGTGAATGCACATTCAATTTATTTGTTTCTTCTGTTGTCTACCCAGGTTTAAATTGGGACCAAGACACAGAAATGTTATCTCAACACACTTAGTGGCTCAGTTTGTTTAGATCTACTTCTTGGTAAGGTAAGTCCCACGTAGTTTTGTATACATACTTTATATCTACCGAAATGTAAACATATTCTATCTTCATGATCTATGTAGATTAAAAGAGAGTGGTTATTGTGTATGAGTATAAACGTATTCAATATGAGAACTTAGCTGTTCTGAGTAAATCATGGTCCAGAATAATGCAAATATTGAAAACCATAATGGTAATGGATAAAAGCACACTACTTATAAAATGCGTCCTAATGGCATCCGACAACCGGTCTAGATCCTGGCTTTCACGTGTGGCTCAGATATTGAGTCTGGCTTAACTTTTCTCACTAACATGAGAAGAGGCAAATACGGGTAACTGGGGCCTTAACCAGTAAGCTTCGGGCAAGAGGGGCTCGTTAGCCATGGCTGGCTACCCACCTAGGAGAAGGAAAATTCAAACCTCTATTGCCTTGAAGCTATACCCCATCATGGAAAAGTCTTCGGGAGTCAACCCCGAGGAAAAATCAGGAGCCGGTGACCCTTAGGCAGTTTGCAGCACTCATTGCTACACCCTGACAGAGCCAGCGTTGACGCTCTTCTGTATCGGCTTCTTTGAATACATCAGCTGTGGGGAGGAAAGGGGGGGGGGGGAGACTGATGTTTGGGCGATATCATTCCGACCACAGCTAATGCCCAGCCATTAATCTCATTTCCATGAGATGAGTCATAAAGGAGACCATAGTTACTAATGGTAGAGAACGCAAAATAATGATGACCAAAAACAAAAACAAAAAACCGTAAACGAAACGAAAAATTGACTACGACGTTGAAAATTGAAATATCCCATTATTACTTTATGGTATTATTATTAGTTCAATGCATTGGTTAACATTGATTAGATGAAACACACTTGATTGTATGCTACTAAGTTTAGTTGCTGGATTGATAAGTGGATTGATAGATTGCCTGATTGGTGAATTTACTCCTTTGTTGATTTGTTTGTGAATTGGTTGGTCGATTGATAGGCTTTTGAATTGATAGATTGTTTGCAATGGGATTAATTTGTAATTTTTTTTTGATTGATTGATTTTTATTGTTAATCGATTGATTTGTTTGTAAATGAATATATTGAATGGTTGATTGATCGGTTGTTGGTTAGTGTATAAATTGTTAGATCACTTGTTGGGCTGGGTTGGTTGATTGATTGATTGATTGGCTGATTCGTGTGTAAATTGATTGAGTATTTGATTAAATAATTTATTGATTGATTCATGTATAGACTAATTAAAATTATTGGCAAACGTTTCTCTGTTCATACAAAGACAACCAAACAGCATCGACTGCTCTCTACCATGGGCTCCAGTGCCTCCACCACTCAGGCTGCTGAACGAAGGACAATGTCAGCAGATGGGATCAGACCTGTGGATAAATTTCATAGGGTAAGTGCATCATTCATGTCTGCTGGTTAGACGGTTAGAGTGCAAGAATGCCAGACCCAGGCTTTAACTCTTTCTCTCCTAACTGACGATGTCAACGTTGATTTGACCCCCATTAAACTAAATTGATTTTTAGATTTATTAAACTTTAAATTTGTGTTGGGTAAAAAGAGCATTGTACGAAGACCCACCAAAAGTGAATAAAAAAAAAAGAACAGACTACACTGGACAGGTCACCTTGAAAGAATGTCAGATAACAGAGGAGCGAAAATTGTATACAGGCAAAAATCAAAAGGCAGGCGACCCAAAGGCAGACCCCGAATGCGATGGATTGATGATGTGGAATCAGATCTGCATCAGCTTGGGGTTTAGGGCGTGGAGACGAAAGGCCCAGGAGAGATCTGAGTGGAAGGATGTGTTGAAGCAGGCCAGAGCCCTCCATGGGCTGTAGCGCCACTGGGATGGATGGATGGATGAAAAAGAGCATGCATTCTCCTACACTTCAATATTAAATATAACATTTTCTGATAAAAAAAACAAAAAAGTTATTGAAGTTAAATCATAACAGGATAGTGAAATACAAAACGAATAATACTATAGAAACGATGAAAATAATTACGGAGAGAAAGAGTTAAAACAATGTTCCAGTTCTGATCAGGCCCTACGTGAATTTACACGAAACTTTTGAATAACTGACTGGTCTTACCTTTGGAGACATTCGTTCATTTAACGTCAAGAAGAATTACTTTAATTTTTACCAGCTGGAGAGCTGCTACCTTTTTACAAAGCATATATAAACTCACTCTGTCTGTCTGTCTAGTACAAATTTTAAACAAGTTTTTTTTCTCCCACACCCATTCTCGGATCAAGTTGAAACATTACATAATTATTTATTGTACATAACAAAATATGAATTAATTAAAAAAGCAAAATACTTAGTCAATTAATTATTGGTAATTGATTATTTAGTTTGATTTTGATAAAAAAGGAAATGAATTATACAATATTGATATAAATATATATATATATATATATATATATATATATATATATATATATATATATATATATATATATATATATATATATATATATATGTAGATAGATACATAGATAGACAGTAAATGTGGAGTTCTTTCGCGTAGACATTTTTCTTGTTTAAAAACAATAAATAATGGAATTATTAACGCTCTCATCACACAATTTTTTTCAGGCTAAAATTTGATCTACTATATTCTATATTCACATTCGATACACGTGTTTGTACATAAATTAGCCTCGTTTTAAAAAGGGTGTGTGTTATAATCTATTTAAAAAAAAATATGCATATAAAATACACCAAAGTAACGTTCATGAGATTAAATTTATAAGCAGTCTATTAATATGAGACTTGTAGGAGGCAGAAGCCTGCACACACAAAAAATAGCCTGCGCAGGGCCTCCACTTTCTAGAATTCGGCACAAATCCTAGTGACCTAGTCACTAGTCAATATAACAGCCATCGCTTTGTCGAATAGACCGCAAGGGGAGACAACTGAAAAGCACAATCTGTCTGATCTTAGTCAATACCTTTCTCGAAGCATATATCTAGCTGTGCATAGAATGCCCAGTGGGTATAAGTTAACTACTGATGGCCTACTGTATATAGGATGCCCACAGTGCCTAAAGCGCCTAATCTTCATAGAGTACATATGGTCTGTAGAGTGTCTACTGTTCCTAAAGTGCCAACTGTGCCCAAAGTGCCTACTGTCTAATATTTTGGCTAAAGTGCCCATTGTTCAGATATTGCTTACTGCCAAGAGAGCTGCTGAACTTTAAAGGCCTACTGTTTGCATAGTGCTTAATGCTTAAAGAGTGACTGCTATGTCTAGAGTGTCTATTGTGCATTTATTGCTTACTGTGCCTAGCATGCCTACTTTAACTAAAATGCCTACAAAGTGCCTACAGAATGAAAAGACCACGTATTTTTACCGTCTCGGTTATCTTATACTAGACGCACTTCCCAGTAACAGACAATGGTATCTCGCAAGAACAACAATGTAATTGTGACAGCAAGAAAAAAAAAACTTTGGTTATCGCCCTTTCTTGGAACCCGCAATGATTGACACATTGAAGGTCCGACAATAAAAGGGGGAAGTAATTTAACTCAGACCTGGCATTAACTCAACATTCCTGGTAGTGCTATTCTGAAAAGAAAGAAAAATAACATTAACATTTTAACATGTTTTTACAAGTTGTTATTTTCTTCTGTTCCCCTTATCTGTTGTACTACTATACATTTTAAAGAAGAAATTAACAATTAACGGTGGTTGAGCGGTATAGCGATTAGCTTCCGAACTGGAGATCCCGGGTTCGAATATTAGTGAAGACTTTGATTTATAATAGCGGGATCTTTAGTTGCCTTAGAGTCCACCAAGCTCTAATGGGTACCTGACATTAGTTGGGGGAAAAGTGAAGGCGGTTGGTCGTTGTGCTGGCCACATGACACTCTCGTTAACCTTGGGCCACAGAAACAGATGATCTACCCTATAGATCACAAGGTCTGAAAGGGGAACTAAATAACAAAATGCTGCCTCTGTTATGTATCTATAAATGTAGTGGCCTACAAGCCTTATATTTTGAAATACTATTGCTTCTCCCAATTGATACTTATATATACATTTCTCCATTGTCACGGCCAGCATCACATCAAAAAAATAAATTATCTTGAGTGTAATGGATCTATAACTCTGCAGCACTTTGTACTCATAATCACATCTCCAGATACTAGTATGATGTTATAAGCCAGGGGTTCTCAGACTGTGGTACGCGGATCCCCCAGGGGCTCGTAAGACGACCAGGGAATTTTCGTAGAATGATAAAACATTGTATACAATTAATATAACGTTTTCACTAAAAGACACATTTTCAGTTCCGACAATATGAATAATTAACCAGCCACTCACTATTGTTTAATATGTCAATCATGTACTAATCTATGACGACTTAAAAACCAAGATTTGAAAACATACTTCACTTGGATATTCCAGACTGGATATCAGATCCCAATCACAGATGCAGGAGTATTTTATTGAAAAATCACCAAGCAAGGAACTTAAACCAATGTTTTAAAAAAAAAAGATGCCAAAAATTCTGGTTTACAGAATCATATTCCAAATATATTTCCTGCATTAAGGTCATTATGGGGTCATTCTACGGAAGTTGTTAACAACTTTCCCGTCTTCTTATTGGGTACAACGTGGATTCATTACAGTAATGAACCTCGTCATAAAGAGAAAAAAAAAACAATATGTGCTCATTGAGCCGGGGGTAAATACACACATGATATCTTATAAACCAAAATCATTATTTTTTTTAAATTTTATTTTAAACAAAAGTTATAATCTCAATAAATACTCCTTAAACAAAATTAATATGCATTTATAAAGCGTAAGAACCTCTGGTATAAGCGACTCCTTCTTCCCTAGTGCTATTAGAGCATGGAATGGGTTGCCTGAGCTAGCCAGGAAAACCAGTGACTTGGCAGAATTTAAGTCATTGGTTAATATGCATGACTAAATGCATGACGCGTAGGACGTAATCATCTTCTTTTTTGAAGTAACGTCTGTATTATATAAGATAAGACTGGTTACATGACATCCGCATTAAACGCTCACGATGTAACCGGCGAAGATGATATCTTACAACTCTACTTAATTTGTTGTGTAGAAGGGACTGGAGTTTCCTGAAGGATTACTGACATTAGAATTGATTCAACTGCTGACTTTGTAAAACAACTTTGGTGTCAGGGTGTCATGTAAAAAAATTAAATAATACAAATAATGCTAGACAAGCACGCATACTGATAAAAAGATAAGCACACATATTGATAAATAGATAAGCAAGCATATTGATAAATAGATAAGCAAGCATATTGATAAATAGATAAGCAATCATATTGATAAAAAGATAAGCACACATATTGATAAATAGATAAGCAAGCATATTGATAAATAGATAAGCACACATATTGATAAATAGATAAGCAAGCATATTGGTAAATAGATAAGCACACATATTGATAAATAGATAAGCACGCATATTGATAAAAAGATAAGAACGTATATTGATAAATAGATAAGCAAGCATAATGGTAAATAGATATGAAAGCATATTGATAAATAGATTAGAAAGCACATTGGTAAATAGATAAGCAAGCATATTAATAAATATGTAAACACGCCTATTGATAAATTATTTCCCATTTTCTTAAGTAAGGGACTTAATGGCAATCTCTTCGATTCCAAAGATTAATGATGAGTGCAGTATCTCATGATAATTCAGCTGCGACCTGCATATTTGTTCGCATCTCATGCAGTCAAGCTGTTTTCCACCAATTGAAAAAAGGATATATAGCAAGATTGTACGGCTGCCTAAGAGATTCAACCCCAATGTTGGTTCCATACGTTAGAAATATAAAATTTCTAACATAAGAACAATTAAAGGGAAATAATATTAATTCTACAAGAACTCCATTTCTTTCACCACATATATAACACATTGTATGTGTATTAATATTATAAACAGAGAAAAAAAAGTAAAGTCCACTCATTAGGCCACGTGGTCTATATGGCAGATGATGTAAAGGTCATCTGTTTCTGGGGCCTACGGTTAACGAGGGTGTTGTGTGGCCAGCACAACGACAAACCGCCTTTACATTTCCCCAACTAATGTCAGGTACCCATTAGAGCAAGGTGGACTCAGAGGCGACTAAAGATCCCGAAATTAAAAATTCTAGTCTTAAACAGGATTCGAACCCGGGTTCGGAAGCCAAGCGCTTTACCGCTCGGCCACCGCGCCACCATTAATGTAATAAAGTGCATTTATATTAAAGCTTGAAGAGCGAAGGCTTTCTACAAAAATTCTACCTCCAATTACTTAAATCCGGCACTGATTAGGCTTCATTCGAATTTCATGTTACGGCTAGATTTAGGAAATGGGTACCTGAAGGAGGGGTTGGGGGACTGAATTGTGATTCCAGGAAGTCTGCTAGTCCAAACAGGAAAAGCCCCAGCAGCATTCTTGATCACCCGTGCAAAACGGAGACCTCTTTAATTAGTGACAAGGACAGCTTGTGACTTCAAGAGGCGTCAGGAATATCCGAAATCTAAGTTTAATTAATTCTAGAAGTAGGCAACAGTTGTTCCACGCTAGGCTTTTTTTTTTACAATACTTCTATTAAAGTTAGAGCTTCATAAAGCAACCATTTGGAACCTGGACAACTGACACGAATATCAAACGTAGGAATTCTTTTCCCAACGATGTGCATTAACTGTCAAATTTCAAGGAAAATCGTCTAGAGTCGTTTTCGAGAGCCGTGCCCAGGTTCCATTTGTTTCCATGAATGTGAGACCTGAATGCTGAATATAGTAATTTTTCTTTAAAAAAAAAGTAAAAAAAGTTGAACCAGCTAAAAAAAAAATCTCTGTCACTATTGTTTATGTAATAATGTCACCATGGACCACGCACATTGAAATTAACCCATTAACTGCTACAATTACCATGTGATTAGTAAGTAACGTAGAGTTACCCTTTAAGACCGTGCGGTAAATGTATACTTTTAATCGCTCTTTGGGCGACATCTGTCATTGTTCAATAGAAGCATGACATTCCCTAGCCCCACCAGGGTGTCGCCCACGCCACGCGTGCATGTATTTACCTTTCCTCCCTCGTGGTCATGTTTACTTTACAGTCATGTTTTGTTATTTACAAATTGACACAGAAACAAGAAAAACATTTTGAAATATTTTTTTAATAGACAATAGCTACTTTATAGAACTGATAAAGAAATTGTTTTTCCCAATGGTTTAAACCGAGAAAGAATCCTGGTTAAGCGAATATATAGATCTACTACACTTTGTAATATTTCAATGATAGGCCTTTGTTATTAGTTTTTTATTTGTTTGTTTTTTGTTGTTGTTGTTATTTAGTTGTTTGGCACATCGGCACAATTTAGGCCATGTCGCGCCCATAATCCCTTAAGGGATAGGCCTTAAAATCTAGACTTAGAGAACGATGCGCAGAATTAATTTATTATACTCTTCAATTAAAAATGCCTTACATTCGGAAATTCCCGAAGGCGATAGTCCTTTCAAAACCGATGTTGTATCAAGATCTAGTTCTAGTTCTCTAGCCAAATTTTAAAATATATTTCTTTTTTAATTTGAAAAACTATAACGGTCAAACTAGAGTTTTCTCTGTGTGGCCAACGAGCTAGCAATTCTCTGCGAAATACATCAACAGTTAAATTTCTAAGAAAATCGTTAGGGCGTTTTTGAGATCCGTGTCAAGTTCTGACTTGAATAGAGGTATTGTAAAAACGTGCTTGCGCATACAAAGATGTTAATCATGACATAAAAACTAACCAGAATGCATTGCAAATTTTGAGAAAGTAAAAACGTATTTTTTTTTTGCTAAGAATAAATGAAACAAAAATTCTTGAAAAAAATATGCTGAATATCACTTGAAAAAAAAAACACGTTAATTCTCGTTAAAACAATTACGACTGTCTGATATCTCGAAATTAAACTAAATTAACACAATGTTGAAGATTAAGCCCTTGTGATGCCCGTGATGTTTTCCGGTACTTCGAATCTTATGCCCACGGTGTATAATGAAGCTCCAGGGATGTTGCCCATGAGAGATTTGTCTGAAATTTCCCCAGGCTGAAATATGTTGGAAAGAAATGATCTAAGTGAATTGATAGTAGAAGTGTATTGTAGATCTTAGTACTAGAATGGCAATAGCCTTTAAGCTAGGAAACGCTACAACGTTTTAACACAGAAAGAGGGAGAGAGAGAGAGAGAGAGAGAAAGAGAGAGAGACCGAAAAAGAGAGAGAAAGAGAGACAGAGAATGCCTGAAAGAGAGAGAGAAAGAATGAGAGCCTGAAAGAGAAAGAGAGCCTGAAAGAGAGAGAGAAAGAGATCCCGAAAGAGAGAGAGCCTGTAAGAGAGAGAGAGAGCCTGAAAGGAGAGAGAGAAAGCCCGAAAGATAGAGAGAGCCTGAATAAGAAAGAGAGAGAGCCCGAAAGAGAGAGAGAGCCTGAAAGAGAGAGAGAGATAGCCCGAAAGAGAGAGAGAGCCTGAAAGAGATAGAGAGAGAGCCTGAATGAGAAAGAGAGAGAGCCCGAAAGAGAGAGAGAGCCTGAAAGAGAGAGAGAGATAGCCCGAAAGAGAGAGAGAGAGCCTGAAAGAGAGAGAGAGCCTGAAAGAGAGAGAGTCAGAAAGAGAGAGAGAGCCTGAAAGAGAGAGAGAGAGAGCCCGAAAGAGAGAGAGAGCCTGAAAGAGAGAGAGCCCGAAAGAGAGAGAGAGCCTGAAAGAGAGAGAGAGCCCGAAAGAGAGAGAGAGCCTGAAAGAGAGAGAGAGCCCGAAAGAGAGAGAGAGAGCCTGAAAAAGAGAGAGAGCCTGAAAGAGAGAGAGCTTGAAAAAGAGAGAGAGAGAGCTTGAAAGAGAGAGAGAGCATGAAATAGAGAGAGAGGGGGGAGAGAGAGAGCATGAAAGAGAGAGAGCGAGAGAGTGAGAGATTACCAACAAAACCTGACGTATCGTTTATTTCCTCATTATGCTAAGTCGACATTCAATGCTACATTTACTTTTTATGAAATAACTTAATACTTCAATACATCGTTCATCCAGACAATGCTTCGATGTCAGTGATCAGTCCAACTAAAAAATCATTGAACACAAGCTTGTCAATAGCGTGATCTGTAGAAAGCCCCTCTGCCTTTTCCTCCCGCACTAATATAAAAAAAAAATCAATTTTACGATACGCTCGACCTGGCGTCTAATAAGAATAAGCTTTAATCGTTGCGAACAGACTAATAATGGGTCCCCTGCCACCATCGTGTGGCCTGGTGGTTGGTATTATAACAATACCTGATACGTTCCAATCTAATAAGCCGCACAGGGAGCTCGAAAAACTGTGTGATAGATTATTTGTTCATGGAAATTTGACCAGTCTGTACGTATTAAAACATAGCATTGTGTGGTACAACATAACATTATGTATTATTTATATATCAGATGAGGGGGGGGATGCAGGGCCAAGGAAAATAGAGATGTGGTGGCCAGTGTATCCACTCGTAGATAAACTTATTTATAGTGTGTTTACTTTTATATTTAATATTCTGCTGATATTATTATACATATACGGTTTCGTATGATGGGTCCCCCATCATTAGTGGGTCATAGGAGTGAAGCTCCTTCTCAGCTTCTTAAGACTCGGTAAAAATCTACTTAAAGTACACGATGATTTCTTAAAAAGTCTATTTCACACAATTTTAATGACGGCTCCGTACTACGTTTAAATAGCAAACTAGTATCAGTTGTTTTGTTTTTCTTTCCTTCTTCAAGATGTCACTTCCGGCGTCTATGGCAACCTACCACAGGATTCAGTTACCTCCCCCACCCAGACCACTAGCAACAAGAAAGAATGACATATTTCGATTGGAGGATTATCGATTTGTGGATGAGTACGTGCTGCAGGTGAGTAAATAGACAATTTACACGTGTTTCACGTCTGCTTACTTCCCGTAATCTATGTCACAGAAAGTGGTGGTTGTCTTCTCTTGCTACCAAATTCTCAGAAACCTATTATCTTATATGGGTCAGCGTCACGTGTAACAATATTAGAATATTTCATCCTTCTCATAGACAATGCATTACGTCAAGTAATAATTCCATGTCAAGTAAATATTACCTGCTATGCATATATTACTAGTCATGTTTATGTTACCTGTCAAGTATATATTACTTGTCATGTACATATTACCTGTCATGTATATATTACTATTATCTTATATATATATATATATTATTTGTCAAGTATATTTTACCTGACAAGTATATATTACCTGTAATGCATATGTTACCTGCCTTGAACTTTGAACACTTACTTGACTAGTATATCTTACTTGTCTCGTCTATCTTAGATCTTCCTGTATCATACATTTAGCCTGTCTCAAACAGTTCACCTGTCTTATACATTTCATCTTTTATATTCCATCTATCTCGTAAAGTTCACGTCTTGTATTCTTCCTTTCCTTGTATGCTGTCAGATATGCTTCATTTTTCTTGTATGTTTCATTTCTTGTACTCTTCACCTATCTCGTAAATTTCATGACCCGTTTCTTCATCTGTCTTCTAGAATTCATTTCAAGTTTGCTTCGTTTTTCTCGTATATTCCATGTCTAGTATGATGGCCTTAGTAATAGCATCACTACTAATCTCACGTTCGTTGACACCATCCGAGATCTAAAAAAATGGTTTTTAACTCTTGCTCTCCTGATCGACGATACGATCGTTGATTTTGACCTCATTAAAATGAATTTGAATTAATGTTTAATTTTATAAACTTGACTTTTTGTTTTATAACGGCCCAGCACACGTTAGAGACTCCACAATATTTCTTTTCTGTTCTGCATCCGCTGTGTCCGCCATAAAAAATAGTCCCTTGCATGTCTGACAAACCTGAGTACATGTACATGTATAAATGTTCAAGTCACGTGGACAATTCTTACAATAGCATGATGTCAAGTGGCACGGGATGGACGGACCACACAAAACTTCAGCTATTCCCCTTATCTTATTTTATCTTATATACTACAGACGTTACTTCAAAAAAGAAGATGATTACGTCCTACGCGTCATTCTGCCAAGTCACTGGTTTTCCCCTTTCGGAGGCGGCTAACTAGTGTTCATAACCAAAACAAAAATAGAATAACACAAACCACATTCAAAATAATTAGATATCATTATTTTAATGACAAAACACAATAAACATTTAGTATATATCTAAAACATTCCGCGTCAAAACGACCACTGCGCCAAAACGGCGTCCACAAAATGTGGAGTACCGATATATGTGTGATAGTATGTTCTAATCTAATGCAATGGGTCGCCTAAGACCGTCGATAAATGGATTGTTTTTTGTCAATTCTTCTATTGCTGTGTACGTGTGGGTGGGTGGGGGTCGCGGAAGTGTTGGGGGGGGGTGTAAAAAGGGGTTTCCGAGCTTAAAAGGTTGAGAACCGCTGTTGAAACATAAATTGTTGCTGAATGTTTTATTTGCAGTTTTGCACATTACGTATTCATTCCACATCCACAAGGACTATACGCCATAGGACAAGTCTTCTTCCTAGTCAACGGTTCATTGTGTTACCGGGGTGTCATGTGTCATGTGACCATACTAACAATAAGTGATTTTGAGAACCAGACTCCGCCTCAAAACAGAGACCCCCTTAAAAGAGAGACTTCCTTAAAACAGAGACTTCCTCAAAGCAATGACTCCCTAAAAGCAGCGACTCCCTCAAAATAGAGATTCCTAACCCTAACTTCCTCAATTTCGTGACTCCCTCAAAGCTTTGACTCCCTTAGAGAACTTACTCTCTCATAGCCAGTGACTCCCTCAAAGCACTGGCTCACTCCCTCAAAGCACTGGCTCTCTCCCACAAAGCACTGACTCCCTCAGAGAACTTACTCTCTCATAGCCAGTGACTCCCACAAAGCACTGGCTCTCTCCCACAAAGCACTGACTCCCTCAGAGAACTTACTCTCTCATAGCCAGTGACTCCCACAAAGCACTGGCTCCCTCCCTCAAAGCACTGGCTCCCTCCCACAAAGCACTGGCTCACTCCCTCAAAGCACTGGCTCTCTCCCACAAAGCACTGACTCCCTCAGAGAACTTACTCTCTCATAGCCAGTGACTCCCACAAAGCACTGGCTCCCTCCCTCAAAGCACTGGCTCCCTCCCACAAAGCACTGGCTCCCTCCCTCAAAGCAGTGGCCCCCCCTTCCTCAAAGCAGTGGCGCTAAAGTATTACCCCTAGAGGGCCACTAAAGGCCATATTAGAACCTCATTAGTAATGGACACCTTTCGTGTGATTACAGATGTCATCTAACGAGGTTATGGCTCTTAGCGTCTATAGAACATAAGAGAGAAATATTAAACCAGGTTTTGGTTTCATATTAATTGAGTTAATAAACTTGACGTTGTTGATCATGCTTGTCACTACACGTCGTATTAAAAACTCCATTCCACACACACACAAATACAATAAAATCAATTAGTTCAATAGACTGTATCGGCATTCAGTGCATTGAACAGGACTTAACCTATCAATTTTATTAAACGCTCTCTAAGTCTTCGTAATGCAAAATATTCTGGTTGGGATAATTAATCGCAAAGCATATGCAAACCATGCCCACAAATACGTCATCTTTCAGACACATTCGCAACAATGTATACATTGCCTACATTACGATACATACAGTTCCGTACTTAAGCATGGAAAAAGCATATAAAATGCATATCAATATGCATATCAATGTTAATTGCGGGGCTCCTGTCAGGCGCGGGCTCCAATAGAAGCAATTGGTCAAATCGGCGTAAGGTCGGTTCTGATGAAGACGTTAATGTCTTAGGGTGTGGCCAATCCAAATCCACTTTCTGTCTAAGATCTGTCCCTCTATATTTCTTTGTCCTCCCAAAGTTGTGTGTTTTCAACTTTGTCCTAGCACTGTAGAAGTTCTCCCGGTGTTTCTAAAATGAATTTAACTCTTTCTACGTGCATTGATTCAGTTTTGTATCGACCCGTGTTTCGATTCTGTAACACGAGTGTTGGCTGTATCGATTACGCCTTGATCCAATGTTTTAAGGTCGTACTCGAAGTGAAGGTACTCGCTGGTTTGATTGTTCTAGAACTCATTCACAAAGTTGCCATATGGTGATGAAATATCTACCCCCCCCCCCACACACACACACACAGTTTTGCACCACGTGACGCTGCCCTTCATCTTGCCCTATCAAACCGTATCCTTGTTTTATTTATTATTTATGTGGGCCCAAAACCCATACTTGTCAGCATGACGTTACCATAATTTTCTAAGAAAATTTTCTTCGACTATAGCCAATTAAAAGTCGAGTTACCAGGTTACTTCGGGGAGGAGAGGTTGTTTTTTTTTTCTTTAAAAACAAAACAACAAAAACAAACAAACTTTATTTTTCTACTTCATTACTAAACCATGAGATACCACCTGTGTGGAAGTCATCTATAATTGTACCTGTGCCAAAGGTTTCCAAACCGAAGGAAATGAATGACTATAGACCTGTTTCACTTACTTCCATTGTGTCTAAATGTTTAGAAAAATTGGTTAAAATGTTTCTTCTGAATGATCTTTGTAATAAGTTAGACCCTTTACAATTTGCTTACCAAAAGGGTAAAGGTGTAGACGATGCCATCCTAAATATTTTAAACTGTGTCTACAAACATCTGGACTTACCGAATACTTATGTAAGATTGCTCTTTATGGATTTCTCATCAGCTTTTAACACTATACAACTTCATTTACTCATTGAAAAGATGAAAGCGTTGCAGATTAGTCCATACATAATACTATGGGCTAATGAATTTTTGACCCAGAGAGCTCAGAGGGTTAGGGTAAACAATGTTATATCTAATGAACGCATAGTTAACACAGGGGCGCCCCAGGGGGCTGTAACATCGCCATTGTGGTTCATTTTGTACACCAATGATTTTCAATCCGATAGTTCTTGTTGCTCCTTCACAAAATTCGCTGATGATGCGGCTCTTCTTGCCCTGCTCTCAGAGAGCTCAGACGTAAATGAGTATTTCAAAGAACTAGAACACATTGAGGAATACTGTAAAGATAATTTTTTATTATTAAATGTAAAAAAAACCAAAGAAATGATAATCGATTTTCGTAGGGACAAGAAGGGAAATGATATTGTTTCTGTAGCTGGAGAGACTATTGAAATTGTGCAAACCTTTAAATACCTTGGTACTATCCTAGACAATAAACTAAATTTTACTGCAAATACTAATTATATCAGCAAAAAAGGGCAGCAAAGATTACGACTACTAAGAAAACTGTCCTCGTTTAATGTTAGCGAAAAGGCCTTGGCTATGTTTTATCACGCTCACATCTGCAATATTTTAAGTTTCAATATCACTGCCTGGTATGGCAATCTGAGCATTAAAAATAGGAATAAACTTTATAGAATCCTAAATGCTGCTGGCAAAATCATTGGCAAAAAACAAACCCCATTTGGTCAGTTGTTTGAGACAAACATCTATAAAAAAGCTAACAAGATCCTCGAAATAAAGAATCACCCTTTGTGTCAGGATTTTGTGATTTTACCATCACAAAAGAGATACAAGACACCGATAGCAAAGACAAACAGACACAAACACTCTTTTGTTCCCCTGGCAATCAAATCATTAAATAAGAACAATCTGGTATAAACTTTGTCACATGTAAATTATGAGTGAGTCTGGTGTGAATGTACACTTTGGTTTCTTATAGTTATAATGTTTTTTGTTTGGTGTAATGCACAAATTGTAAGACAAATTTCCTTACGGATAATAAAGATTATTATTATTATTAACCTACCAAACCGAAAGAAAAACATTTTTTAATTGTTTTTTTTTAAACGATGTGGGGGGGGGGGGGGAGATCTATAAGGCTGAAGGAACTACCTTGAAATGAAAACAGTTCCTTGTTTATCTGAATTGGAATTTTTTTTTATTGATGTATATACCTTAATATCCACAGCAGTGGACTGAACAAATAGTGTGCCACAAACTAGGATATACCAACCTGTTGTCATCCAGACAGAGCTTATAAAATATATCTCTAGCTTGGGTTTGTACTCATGCTTCTCTACATCACAGAATAGCATGCTGCGTACAATCCTAACTTACATTCAATCGGGTGGGGGGGGGGGGGGCTAGATCAGCAGGCATGGCATCAATATCTGGATCATTACATACTGGAGAGTTGTCTGGACTTTTTCCACACTAAATTGCATCATATTACGTAGAATGTGTGTGTTTACGCATTCCGCTGTTTGTAGATATTGTTATTATTATTTTTGACTAAAATATGAAATAGTAATTGTCAAAATTTTAGTTTACACTTATTTACATATATTCGTTTTCATATATACCTTGATAGGTCTAAGTAAGTTTTAGTGAGAAATCGGATATTCTATTTCTTCCGCTCTGCACTTCTTTGTCCTATGAACCGAACTGAATTACCCCGCCCCCAAGTAATCACTTTTATCTCCCTCAACTCACTAAAAAACAAGGGCGCCCTTGTTTTTTGTACCTATTCCTAATGTACACGTCTCTAAATAAAGATATTTTGTTTATTCCCAGATCCCTCCAGAGTTGAACAGAAGCACCTTTCGGGAGTTGGTCGAATTCCTAACAGCACCACTGGAAGGGACCGATTTAGAAAGAGTCCGTGCTATATTTAGATGGGTGACGTCAGTTGATGTCTTCAGTGTGCAGGTAATTTTTAAACATTCAATAGGGTGTCTGAGAACGAGAGCGTAGTAGGAGAGGGAGGGAGGGAGAGAGGGGGAGAGAGAGAAAGGGAGAGAGAGGGAGATAGAGAGAGAGAGGAAGAGATTATTATTATTGCCCTTTCAAGGTGTCTAAAGTTTAGCTATAAAATAAATAGTACAGAAAAATAAAATTACTACGAACAAATAAAAAAAAGACAAAATCATTACCCAAAAAGACGTTAATAATTATCTATTTTCTTTGATGTTTTTAGTCGTAGTCCGAAATGTTGTTTTTACTTTGGTTCAAGTGGGTTTCCTATATTTATGTATATTGTTTCCTATATTTATGTATATTGTTTTATTCTGTACTGTTGTTCACCCTTGCAGCAGTAAATCGGACATGGATTGCTTTCCTTGGAATGGGCATATATGTCTTGGAAAACTCGTTCATATAAAAAGGTGATAGTGTCAAGCGAAATATGGACTTTGACAAATGAAATTAAGTTCCCCTTTCAGACCTTGCGATCTATCGGGCAGATGATGTTAGCTTGTTAAGGTCATCTGTTTCTTTGGCCAACGGTTAACAAGCAGGGTGTCATGTGGCCAGCACAAAGACCAACCGCCTTTACTTTACCCAGCTAGAGTCAGACTCCCATTAGAGTTGGGCGGACTCACTGGTGCCCTTTAAATCCCAAAGTTCGAAATCCCAGTCCACACCGAGATTCGAACCCAGGACCCCGGGTACGGAAGCTAAGCGCTTAACCACTCGGCCACCGCGACCTGTTAACATATGAAAATGAAATGCTTAACGACTTTTAGGAGAAACGCTAAAGAAGATGGAAGCTTTTAAGATCTATGAAGGACTGGGCAACACTCTTTGAAGTCTAGGCTCTATGGAAGTTCCCCTCCATCGGCGTGTATGAGCGAAAATTCTACCTGGGAAGGATCCAAGAAGATATACATTTATTACATCTTATTTCTGATTGCTCGTATCGCAAGACGCTCGGGTTAGAGGCGAGGCCGAAGGCTGAGCACACCGGGGAAAGTCCCCCCCACATCGCCTCACTGTATCACATCAACGATATACCAACCAGGGTGACACGTTGAGAAGCATTGCCTGGCCGGCCAGATCCCCAATACTGCAAAGTGGCTGGAAGCGTGGATGCTTCAAACACTAATCACGTCTGTGTTTTAAGGCGTTGTGGTGTTCTGTAGAAGAGACATAGTTATCAGAAGTAAGAATTACCTACAGGTAAGTGTGGAAAGAGGGCCAGACTTTGGAAAAATTCAATACACAGTGGTGTAGCTAGGAATTTGCCATCATTTGAGGGCTCTGGAGGCTTGACCTCTTTGGGGGCCCCTGCATTTTGCGTAATTTTAAATATTTAATGTAAAAAACACTCATTTGGGGCCCCCTCAAGCTGGAGCCTGGGGGGGGGGGGATGATTTTCAAATTCTCCCCCCACCATAGCTACGCCTCTGTCAATACAACGGGTTTTTTTTTTTTAATCAGTAGAAGATTACATTGCCTTAAACACACAAGACAAAACAGTACGCTTAATGTTCACACAACGGTTAAGGCTAGCATTGTTCAGAAATTGTTCCAACTTGATGACCATTAGGTTGTCTACTGTTCTCTGTTGTAGACACATGTAACTCACATGTCAAAAGAACGAAGCCCTTGAATTTGGGATTCTTCTTTAGTTTAATGGATGTCCATACATTCCGAGACAACAATGCTATTTGATTTTGTTATCGTGATTTTGTTTGTTTGTTTGTAAAATGTTTTACATGTTTCGGATGTTCCTTCAGAGTTGAAGATAATTACTTCCTAGTCCAAACCTCCCGCAGGACGACGGGGGATGGGAGCGGGTAGGGTTTGAACCCTCGACCATCGATAAATGTGAACGACAGTCCAGCGCGCAAACCGCACGACCAGGCAGCCATCCATGTTTGTAAAGGAAACCTCAGCATTTGCGCTATTCAATTTTAGCCTTGTCATCATAGGAATCCTTGGGCCTTAGGCCTCTTTTCTTTGCCTCTTTTTTGGGCCCTCCTGCCTCCTTTGTGGGCTTTTTTGTGCAAAGCGTTTTATTAAAATAAAAAAGATTTGAATTGATGTACTTTCATGATGTTCTAAAGTTCTGGAGATCACGTGATTTCATCATCACATGGATTTAATGGCACAGAGATCACGTGAGACGACGATTTCATATTGGTATGGAATCACGTCAAATTAAATGAAGATCTCGTATTGATATGAAGATCACGTCAGATTAAATGAAGATTTCATACTGGCGTGATTAATATTTATTGAACCACAAGGTTTTGAGTTAGATTAAAGAATGTATGGTTATATGCAATTTATAAAGCTAATTGAATGTTAACTAAATGATAAGGAACAACAAACAAATTACACACTTATGAAAAACAAAATTGAAAAATGTTCGCATCTAACTTGTCAACTTATTTTCTTTTTGCCAAAAAAAAATGTCTAAACATTTTTACAATGCTATGTCAATTAAATAAGGTCAACATTAGAATAAAAAATAAAAAAAATTAATAAATGATGAAAATGAAAACTAAGTAGTCTCCCCGGAACAATATGACCTACTTACAAGCGTGTGTGAGAAAAAGAGAGTGAGAGAGAAAGAAAGAGAGTGAGAGAGAGAGAGAGAGAAAGAGTGTGAGAGAGAAATGCATATAGTGTTTCACCTATTTTTAAAATCGTCGGGAAGATTTGATCCGAAGCTCTGGTAACTCTAGGCCAGCAAAACGAAAAAGAGATCCCTCTGCTGGCATGCCTGAACAATAGAGCTGTTTGGAGGAGATCCTGTTTTGGAGAACCAAGTATGTGTCTTCGTATCACACCACTAATAACAGACAGGAGAAGTTTGGGGGTGATCCTGTTTGGGAGATCCAAGTATGTGTCTACGTATCACACCACTAATAACAGACAGGAGAAGTTTGGGGGTGATCCTGTTTGGGAGATCCAAGTATGTGTCTACGTATCACACCACTAATAACAGACTGGAGAAGTTTGGGGGTGATCCTGTTTGGGAGATCCAAGTATGTGTCTTTGTATCACACCACTAATAACAGACTGGAGAAGTTTGGGGGTGATCCTGTTTGGGAGATCCAAGTATGTGTCTACGTATCACACCACTAATAACAGACAGGAGAAGTTTGGGGGTGATCCTGTTTGGGAGATCCAAGTATGTGTCTACTTATGACACCACTAATAACAGACTGGAGAAGTTTGGGGGAGATCCTGTTTGGGAGATCCAAGTATGTGTCTACTTATGACACCACTAATAACAGACTTGAGAAGTTTGGGGGAGATCCTGTTTGGGAGATCCAAGTATGTGTCTACTTATGACACCACTAATAACAGACTTGAGAAGTTTGGGGGAGATCCTGTTTGATAGATCCAAGTATGTGTCTGCGTATCACACCACTAATAACAGACAGGAGAAGTTTGGGGGAGATCCTGTTTGGGAGATCCAAGTATGTGTCTGCGTATCACACCACTAATAACAGACAGGAGAAGTTTGGGGGAGATCCTGTTTGGGAGATCCAAGTATGTGTCTGCGTATCACACCACTAATAACAGACTGGAGACGTGCCCAAAGGCCGACCTCACCGTGGACGTCCACGTTTTACTTGTCTATACCAAGCTAACCGTGAGGGGCTCAGTGATTTTTGAAACGGTCACGACATGTGGATTGTTGACATAGTGTTATGGACTCTCATCGCAACCCTGACCATTGCAATGAAGTGATCTCACACCTTCGTAGGCACCGCTACTGGAGTCTTGTTTTGCTACCCTTTTGGTCTAGTTGTTCCCTCCTTAAAACCATTTTCACCTGGGCAGAGTAGTAAGGCCGGGTGTCATTTCACCTGAAATTCCAGTAAAACCAAGTGATGCAATCCCGTAAGCTGAAAGACCCTTTCATCTTCTTACACATATTTATCAATTCCTTCGGGAAGACTTGCTGATCTATTCCTGTCCTCTTCGTGGACTTGTTCGGAAGGCGCCAATCGTGACGCCTGAAAAACGTGCCTCCGTTCCTGTGCTACCAAATGTGACCGCTGTTTAATGCTCTCTGACACAGTGGATATACCTGTATTAATAACATCTTGTATTTAGTAGTAGTAAACGCAAACACATAACACACAATCGCTAACAGACAAGCGAACTGGGATATACTGGTAATAATAATAATATCCATCCATCCCAGTGGCGCTACAGACCACAAAGTGTACTATATCGGCCGTGCGGGTGTCCTCCATAAATAGGGCCCTTGAGGTAAAGTAAAGTTCCCCTTTTAGACCTTGTGGTCTATAGGGCAGATGATGTAAAGGTCATCTGTTTCCGTGCCCCACGGTTAACGAGGGTGTCATGTGGCCAGCACAACGACCAACCGCCTTTACTTTTCCCCAACTAATGTCAGGTACCCATTGGAGCTGGGTGGACTCAGAGGCGCCCGAAGATCCCGAAATTAAAAATCCCAGTGTTCACCAGGATTTGAACACCGGACCCCGGTTCGGAAGCCAAGCGCTTTACTGCTCAGACACCGCGCCTCCTGGCCCTTGAGGAACGGTGCGTAAATAATGATAAGTTTGTTATGGCTTTTTTCCAAACCGGCACTATAAGGCTCGTTCCATAAAAATCTTATCTTGTAAAATACAGACGTTGCTTCAAAGAAAAAAAAAGATGATTAGATGGTTAGACGTGTGTCCCCAGGTGAATCTAGTTATGCGTGTTAATCAATGACTGCAAATGTGCCAAGTCATTGGTTTTCCTGGCTAACTCAGGCATCCAATTCCATTTTTCTAATAGCACTGGGGAAGAAGGAGTATTTGTAAGACTTTGTCCTAGCATATGGAACAAGAAATGTGCCAGGAACAAGAAATGTGCCTAAGGTCCTAAAGCACCTCAAAGGGGGATTTTTTTTTTTGATTCCATATTGGCACAATTGTCTCCTCTAAAGACCGTTTCTACCCAGGGATCTCATTGAGAAGCATTGCCCGGCTGGGACAGCTACTCAATACTGATTGATGGCACGACACTTTGATACTTCAAATACAACTCATGCCTGTGAAATGTTATGTGGAGAAAAGAAGATTTTAGCAGAGAAGTTAAGTTGACATCAGCAGGGGCGTAGCTAAGAATTTTCCATCCATTGGGGGCCCGGGGGGGGGGGCTTGGCCTCTTTAGGGACACCTTCATTTTGCGTAATATTTAATTTTTAGTAAAAAAAAACACTCATTAGGGGGCCTCCCTCAAGTGGGAACCAGGGGGGGGGGATTTTCGAATTCTCCCCATTCCCCCCCCCACCCTAGCTACGCCACTGAACAACAGATAGGTGTGGAGTCAAGATAAGTCTTAATACATTTAGCTTCAATGTCTTCTGGATGAAGTGAACCCGATAAACACAACAACAATCTTTCGACTTTTAACAGTGGTGGACATTTTTTTTAACATTTATACAATTAATTGAATGTTAATTGAATAATAAAACGCCACGAACACATTTTACACACACTGAAAAAAAAATTGCGCACCTAGCCTCCCAATTCGTCGTTTCCATGACAACCAATGTATTTTTTTTTACAAGACTTGTTTACAAGTTTATGTCTTACTGTTGACTTTATTTAAATGACATAAAATTGTTTAACAAAAATATTATTTTTCCTCAGATGGACACACCTCCTCCCAGAAATTCACCAATAGAATATTTTTACAAGATACAGACCAACCAAGGAAACCACGCCCATCTTCTATCTGGACTATGTCAGTAAGTATATATATTATATATATAACGTAGATAGATAGATAGATAGATAGATAGATAGATAGATAGATTGAATAAGGCTTACAGATATTTTTTCACAACGAGGCTAGCGTTACACAGCGCGTAGCACGTAGCCTCGGTGCACGTTTATAAAAAACTTGCCCCAACTTGAGAGTGATCGAGAAGGTCAAAGGTTAAAGGTTTCGTTATTATTATTATTATTATTATTATTATTGTTATTATTATTTGTCTTCAGCATAAGCTTTTCTCTCTCTCTCTTTCTCTCTCGCTTTCCTTCTGTTTCTCTCTCTTTTTCTTTCTCTCTCTATCTCTCTCGCTTACATTCTATTTATCTCTTTTTAACATTTTTATTCTGCTTCTCTCTCTCTCTTTCTCTCTCTCTCTCTCTCTCTCTTTCTAAGGCTTTCATTTTGTTTCTCTCTGTGTGTTTCTGTATCTCTCCCTTCCTGTCTTTTTATCTCTTTCTCTCTTTCTTTCTATATTATTTCTCCTTCACTCTCTTTAACTCTTTTTCTTATTTGTTCTCTCTTTCTATCTCTGTCTCACTTTTTCTTTCTCCCTCTGTCTCTCTTTCTCTTGCTCCCTGCAACATTCAACACATTTATTTCACTGATTCAAAACACCTCGAGACTGAGCATGGCACCTTACAGGCGGTGCAATGTTCACCTTTTTCTTTCACCACCTGTTATCGACATGTGGCCAACACAGCAACAAACTGTTTCCGTAGCCCTAAACAAATTCAAGCCAAAATGACACAAACATCAAAGTTGCTATGTTCTTGTTGTTGTTGTTAGTGTTGCTATCTCATTATTACAAAGTTTATATCAACTCATTCTGTCTGGTAAAAAGTTTGTACACGTTATTTCTCCTACACCCGATCTCGGATCAAGCTGAAATTTTAAAAAATTATTTCTTTTACCTGACAACACAAGAATGAATGTTTTAAAAATTATTTAATTAACTATTGGTAATTAATTATTTTGTTAGGTAAACAAGGGAAAGAAATTGTTCTTTACTGATCTGGTTGTATAAGTTAAATTAGTCCATAATATACTTTTTAGATATAAAAGTTTGAGACTAATAATAGATAACTATAAACCATTCTATTTTCATGAGCTTCATGAGTGGTTAGTGTATATGTGCGAAGAGTCTGATGAGGCTTTATATAATTCAGATCGTTCACCTCTTTTATACATGCATTTAAAAAGCGATCACCCAGATATCCCCTTCTTTCTCCCCCTACCCTTTTCCAACTATTCCAGACAAGTAATAGGATTATAGTGCTTTGAGAAAACCAAAAACATTAAATAGCGCTAAAAATTGTAAAACATTTGTAATCGCACAGATTTATTATTGTTAGTCTAGATCTATAACAAATTTAATTACACGACTGATCCAAACTTTTTGATACAAATACGCTATATAAAAGCTTTGTTGTTTGTTTTTTTATTTTATTTTATTTTTTTTTTCTTGTTACTGTTGTACTACACATTATTCTATCTGCGAATTTTTATCTCACCAGAATGGCAGGTCTCCCGTGCGTGGTCCTAAGTGGCATGAATAAAAGCGCTGCCTACGAGATAGGCAAAAAAGCAGACCGGAACAAGATGGGGGCCCAGTGGAACGCTGTGTATGTAGATGGTAACTGGAGGCTGATTGATGCATTCTGGGCCTGTGCCTGTGTCGTGGGCAAGAAATCTGGTAAATAATGCACATGCAGTCTTATTATACAGGCGAATCCGGGTTATTTGACCACCGTTTTATCGGACCTCCGGTTAATCGCATCAGACGCTTATTCGGCCAGAATCCCAAAATTACCGAAACGAATCCTACTATTACAATCAAATTCGGTTAATCGGACTAAAACAACTAAAACAATTGCGTCAAGATATGGTCCAATTAACAGGACTCAACTGTAATGCAATTTTAAAGCTTGACAAAGTAATAAAAAGTTATTGCTGGGAACGGGTTTGAGGCAGTGCAAAACGTTCACTCAGCCAAGACCTTACCAAGGAAGTGCATTTTTATTGAACCCTCAAAGAAAATAACAGGCTTCATTAAAAATTCTACCGCTGACAGCTGGGTTGGGAAACGATGACCTTTGCAATTGAAACAATAACCGCTCGATCTCAAAGAGGGACCTTTTACTTAACTCTTTCTCTCCTAACTGACGATACCAACGTTGATTCCACCAGAATGTTGTAAATAATTACGGAAGAAGGAGTTAAACATACATTTCTGCTGTTGTGAGGATGGAGGTCTAGTAGGCTTTGGAGGCAATCCCCTTCTGGATTGAATCTCCAAAAGTAAAATTTTCAGGCATATTGATTTCCTCTTTATGAAGATTGAATATGAATTCATTGTGCTTATTTTTTGTTTAAATCTAGAAACCTACAGCTCTAAACATACTGTTACCAATTCTTTTCAGATCTTCAGTTCGGGGCCACAGCTATCTAAAGTAACATTTTCTCTTACAGGTGAATGGACCCTTGTGGATGCGGACGGAGACGTCCAGGAAGATGATGAGAAAGCTACCGAGGGAGTGACGCAGCACAGGATCAATGAGTTCTTCTTTCTCACAGACCCTGATCACTTTATCTTAACTCATTTCCCAGACGATCCAAAGTGGCAGCTTTTAGAGAAACCTCTGACAATGAAGGACTTTGAAAACCATTTCTACGTTCGGGAGTGCTTTCATATTCTGGGTAGGATTTTACTTTTCCCTTACATTTCCATCATGTTTTTATAAATCTATCTATCTAAATATTTATTGAAGTCGTTATTATTCATTCTCGAATTCGTTCCAGAATTATCAGTCCAAGCAGAGGCGTAGCTAGGGTGGTGGGAAGGAGGGTGAGAATTCGAAAATCACCCTGGGCCCCCACTTGAGGGGTGGGGGTCCAAGTGAGTGCTTTTTTACATTAAATACTAAATATTACGCAAAATGCAGGGGCCTCCCAAGAGGTCAAGCTCCCCAGGCTCCTAAATGATGGCAAATTCCTAGCTACGCCGCTGAGTCCAAGAAGGTTGATCTCTTAGTCTATAGAGGGTCAGGCCTTATCGACTTTTATTAATAATAACCTCATGATCTACGTGACATTATAAGCATAAACAATGTTTGACATGCTTAAAAGTTACGTTTAATCGTTCAAGCTTTTTTTTTACGCTAAAATGAGCACCAATGTTGACAACTAAATTTTTTAACGAATTTGAGCCCATCATCAAACTCCCATTCAGTGAGAGTCCGTGAGACTCTAATCCTCAGTTGCTAAAGTCCTGAATAGAAACCATGCTGTTGCGCATAATTCACTAATACACGTATGCCACCATTCAATTTAAGAACTGGTGGTTTCCCAGACATGTCGGAAAGAAAATCAGCCATTCTGGGCCAATCAAAAAGAATATGAGACAAGGTTTCTTCTTCTTCCCCGCTTCGGGAGCACAGTGAGTCTAGAACCTTGAGGAATAAGAATTGATTGGCCTGTCCTGGGCTATAATAGCTTATTGAGATGAGGTCAGCCTCTACCAAAGGGAAGATCGGTTAGAGCGCCGATGTGCTCCTAGGCTACGACGGCAATTGGGGACTTGTCCCAGCACTCAAACTAGTTTTCCATTTCTATCGTTAGGATTATTGCCAGAGCATGGCGGAAGTGCTATAAAACCAGTAGTTCTGCAGTGCTAAAAAGTGCACAAAATGATCGTATGCATTTTAAAAAACACTATGCATCAACTCTTCATTCATTCTGTACACCGGTTACACCAGAAAGCTATATATATATATATATATATATATATATATATATATATATATATAAATTTTTCCGCCATATATGAAAATCTTACTGGTATTTCTAATGTCTCAGGTTTGTCAATTGTTAAAAGCACCAAGAAGAACTGTGTGGTGGAAACAGAAGACGGTGAGATTGACTTTTGCTTTGGACTGCCACCAGGCAGAAGCTCCACCTACCGCTTCAAGTACATGCTGTACAGGTCCCGCAGTGACCCCATAGAACAAAAGGTCGACCTGTTCTTGGATAGGTTCGTGATGTTTGAGCAGCGCGAAGACCTTCTTAGGTTCGCACTCCGCTTTCCGATCAAGGGAAGCTTCAAGATGGACATCTACGGCCTGGATACGACTGACGGAGACGTGTTCGATCTGTGCTGCACCTACATCATAAACTGCCCGCACGCCAAGCCTAACTGCCTCCCACTGCCGGACTGCCCTCCTCTCGGTTGGGGGCCGGTGGCGCAGACAAAAGAGGCCGGGCTGACGCCCAAGACCCACAAGCAGGCGGAAGTGACGTCGAAGGACGGCTACGTAGAAATACGCCTGTCCAAAGACCGTGCCCTAGCATTCCATCAGCTGCTCAAGCACGCGGCTATCGACGAGGCCACGCTCAGCAAGTACGTGGTCACGCAGTTTGAGAACGACGAGATTGTGGTCTACCTCAGGCTGCCTCAGAAGGGCGAGTACGCCCTAGAGCTGTTCGCGCAAGGACTGGAAGAAGAAGGCGCGGCCTCCAACGCGCTGAACTACCTCATCAACTGCAGCAACACCGAGACTGGCTCGCAGCCTTTCCCCAACGTGACCAATGGGGTGTTGGGAAGAAACCACGTGACCTGCAAGAAGTTCGGCGTGGGCTCCGTCCAGCCGTATCAAGGCATGCTGGAATCCAACGACGGGAAACTTTCACTCGAGTTCACAGCCGACCCCGACGTTGAACTGTTGGGGGAGCTGCACACCAACGACGGGAACGCCTTCCACAAAATGTCCTCCAGTGTCACCAACAAGGGAGGCAAATGGAAGTTTGATCTGAACATGCCGGTCAAGGGGGAATACTCCATCAACGTGTTCGCCCGCAAAAAGGAGGACGATGGGAGACAGATCTACAGTGTGTACTCTTACATCATCAAGTCAGCGGGAACAGGAGGAGGAGCAAAGGACGAACCCGATGCCGAGGGTGAAAACATGGACACGGCGGTTCCGACAGAGACTGTGGAAACAAGCGACGACGAGGTGAGAATATCTCATTAATGATTAATCTTTAGTGCTGCACATTCCTGTCTTACGTATATAAATAGTGTACGCTCCAGCAATCACAAAAACATGCTCACTCTTTGTCCCTCACAAGCATACTCGTGCAAACATTCCAGCTTTGAAACTACAACAAATCTCAAATACATATAGAGATAACGTCGATAATGATGATGATGACGATGATGATGACAATGATGATGACAATGATAATGACAATTATGATATACTTCTGGGCTTGCAAACAGTTCCACATTTTAATTAAATGTAATTCACACTCTATTAATCTTTCTAGAAATATTCGGTCATAATATGGTCTTCACAAAAAACATGTTATTTCTTCTTAATGTTGCTATATAAGGGGGATTACTTAACACATTTTCTTAATTTAAAACTCGGCTATCTCTCTTAGTTACCTTATATGGCCTTATAGCTCGCTTAGTATTTAATTATTTGTATTTATAGTCAGTTCATACCCAATGATTTTTCAATTGCAGCGTCTCAAAGAAAAGGTATTAGCTTTAAAACACTTTGTATGTTGAGTTTTTGCCCCTTAGGAAATTAGAATTTATGTCCCTTAGTAGCTTAGTTTTGTCCCTTAGGAACTATTAGGATGTGCCTTTTAGATTTGATCAGTGATTCTATGTTAACATTCTCTCTCTCTCGTTCTCTATCTCTCTCTTTCTCCTCTCATTATCAATCATTCAAACCCTATCTTTCTTGTTTATCAATTCATTATTTCCCCACTTAACCCTGCGTTGAATCTCTTCCTAAAAACGTTTTCTATCTCCATCTCGATGCCAATTGAAAGATGTCGTTGTTCTTGTTAAGAACGTAACAAACAAAGCGTTTATTTGTGAGACTTTCTTTTTTCGCCTATTGAGTGTTATGAAATGTGTGAGTGTGTGTGTTCGTATAGGCTGAAGAGATTGTAACCATTATGAAGTTACAAAATATTTTTTTAAATCCTTATTTAAAAAATAAAAGGAATGCATAAAGAAGCTTGAATTTAAAAAAAAATATTAGGTGAAATTAAATATTAATAATAGAAGAAAAATAAATAAAATAAATTTTAAAAATAACATAAAAATAACTATATATCTCCCAATAATGTAGAAGTTATTTCCCTTGTTTGATGTCAAACAAAATAATTAATTGACTAACTGGTTCATTTTTTTTTATTGATTCGTGTCATGTTTGGTGCAATAAATAATTGTTTAAACTTTCAACTTCATCCGAGAATGGGTGTGGGAGAAACATCGTGTTCAATTATCTCCTGAATCTGAATCAGATGTCCTTAAGTTCCGAGAACTTCCGGTTCCCTTTTATGGACCTCTTGACCAAGGAAAGGCTTTTATCCATGGCCAGGATGAGAAATTTGCTCTTCACCAATCTCTCTGTCCGAAGTTATCCAAAGTGATCATGTATTCACACCTGGTGTGTCGCTGGACACGACCCCCTTGAGCCAAGCACGAGTTCCCGCTCCCTTGCGAGGCCGGAGGCCGAGCCGCGTGGGGGCCCTTAGTATGCCTATAATGTCCCACCGCACCCGCATCCATCACTGCTCGTAAGGCCCCCGTTAGGTAACGAAGCGGTGGGGGGTTGGACTGGTTAGAGAGCCTTTGTTACATCCATACCACGTGCAATGTACAATATCTAGATCCTACGTGTGGTAGCCCACTGAGAGCTATTTGTGCTACCATTCTTTGCCTATCCGACTCCCTTCTCGGACGTTTCCACGGAGGCGCCACTTTGAGGCGACGGTAGCTGGAATATCCTCCGGTTCAATTATCTCAGGGGACGAAACCCTACATATTTAGCCGTATCTGTGAATACTGAAGGACTATTTCCCTTGTTACTGTCATACAAAATTGCTAGTAATTAATTGACAAATGGGTTATTTTTTTCATATCTTGTCCATGCGAATGAATATTTGTGCAAAGTTTCAAGTTGATCCCAGAATAGGTGCGAAAGAAATAACGATTACAAGCTTTTTTACCAGACAGACAGACATAGAGACAGACATAGAGACAGACATAGAGACAGAGTGAGTTGATATAAGCTTTATAACAAAAACAAAAAAAAAGGGGTGAAAGGCTGACGGAAGTACTAGACAGAGACTGAGACACAAAGGGGCAAGTGTTGATTGCTGTTCTGTACTGAGTTATGAACATATCTCTTGTGATTCTACAGTATATTTACATTTAAATTGAAAGATATACAATATAGCTATGTATTACCAATGAATGTTAATCTCGTTTATTGTTTAAAAAGAAGTTTTTTTTTCAAGTTTTATTACAGATTTTAAATTAACTTTATTTTCTTAACCCTAAAGAAGGGTCATAAAGCAGAGGCGTAGTAAGCAACACGTGCGTCAGGGGCAAGGTTCTTAATTGGCGCCCACCCCCCATTGTCCATGAAGATCACATAGAAAAAAGGGTGTATGGCCTACCCCTTCCTCCCCCCCCCCCCCCCTTCACTACGCTTCTGCTGATTCTTTCATAGCTGTAATATTTCTCAGTTCTCTGCTGATTCTTTCATAGCTGTAATCTTTCTACTCTGCTGATCCCTTTTTAGTCTTTTAAGATAATAAATTTCACCAGTTTTTTTGTGTAACATTTGTAAAAAAAATTTTTGAAAGACTGTTTGAAAGAATATTTGATCTTATGACGTACTTGTTTGAGCCAGCGGGTGAAAATGGCAACCATCCAAGGCCCGTGTTAACAAAAAAATATGGAATCTGCATTTAAAATTCTAGTATGTTGTACCTGCTTCCAATACCTCCGCCATTTTGGCATTTCGTCATAAACCAAGCACCCCCACACACACACATACACTGAAGTGCTCAATTTAATATTACCTGTCTTTGTCAACGCCCTGATCTAGATCTGACAATATACTAATCAATAATGAAATATAATATAATGACTTCAAAAAAAAAACAAGTTTTAATGGCGCACAAAAGCGCTTGAAGATCTAATAAATATAATAATTCTTTGATTAAAAGAAGAAAAGTAAAGTTCCCCTTTTAGAGCTTGCGATCTATGGGGGCGGATGATGTAAAGGTCATCTGTTTCTGTGGCCCCACGGTTAAGGAGGGTAACACGTGACCAGCACAACGACCAACCGCTTTTACGTTTACCCCACTACCCATTAGATTTGTGTGCACTCTGGAACAACAGAAAAATGACCCAATTCTAAATCCCAGTCTTCACAGAGATTCGAACCCAGGACCCATGTAAGGACGTGTTTTTACTGTGCGTTAAATTTGTTTAAATATCTTTTTTTTTTCATTTCATATGAAGTTGAATCGGTAACTGTAGGCTTAAATGCTTTAAAAAAACACATTGGAAAGTAAATTGTATTATATAAGTAGTTTATTAGTTTATAATATGCCTTCATAATGGGCGATATTATGACCTCTGGCGTTCATTTCATTTGTATCACTACGCGATATAATGGTGCCGCAAGTTACGGAAAAGTATGTCAAGACGTTAAAGCTATTAACATTTAGAGCGAACGATTTTATGTAAAAAAATGTTTTGTAAACTCAAATTTGAAGGTTAATGTGCATGAAATAATGAAATGAATAGACACGTATTTGTATTTTCATGTGTAAAATAACAAAATAATGTTTTCTTGAATGAGAGCTAATTTAAGTCTAGAGATTTTCATCTCTGCTGCGCATGTGTGACCTCTCAGTCTTGTCTCATCATTTAGACACAGCATGTAAACATGGCCTAGATTTATAAGATACAATACTATTATAGAGTTGGCAACTTTCTTTTTGAGGGTCTTAGGGTACATACATACATACATGATACATACGCCTTACGTTCTACTTTATATATTAGATAAGCGAGTAGTCAGAACTAGATCTTTTTTTTTCTACTCACTATAAGCAAAATCTGCTCTAACCTGAAACACATCTGGCTTGCCTACGTGCATAAAAAAAAAATAATTTTGTTTGTTAAAATGGTTTGAAAGAAATTGCATGGTTTGTAAGAGTGGAACAATACACGTACCATAACTGGCTGGGTCTACGCTTCAAATGTTTCAAATGTGTGATGAATTCTGTATATTAACAATTCGTTTTATATATGACCACTTTTGTCATCCAGGGGGCTGAGGGCTTTGCACTGGGGTTTTATGCCTCCTCATGTGGCTGATGAGACCTAAGTGAGCCCGGAATGTTCGGAATTATTCCAGCTGGAGCTAGTGTCATTGGCCTTGTTTTTCTTCTCTGACGCTTTTCTTCTGTTAGCACTGTTATCTTGTCCTCTGCAACATGTGCGCCAGTTTTCACAGCGCGACGCCATAATGCCCTGTCATGTGCCTCTGTCCGGCAGCTTCGACATAGTCACGGAGGTCACGCTCTGTCTCCCAGGTGGCTGGGTCTAAGCTGAACGCCTTTAGAGAAGCTTTAAGGGTGTCCCTAAAGCGTTTTCTTTGTCCGCCTTGCGAGCGCTTTCCTTCCCTTAATTGGCCATACAGAAGTCGTTTAGGGATGCGGCGGTCTTCCATTCTGCTGACGTGTCCTGCCCATCGCAGCTGGGACTACATCGGGATTGTGTAGATGCTTTGCAGACCCGCTCTTCGAAGGACTTCAGTATCTGGTATTTTTTCTTCATTTCATAGGCTTCTTTTTGAACTACTGGTTGGGGGTCAATCGATTCCTTTACAAATTATTGCATCGTTTTGTTTTTGTTTTGTTTTTTCTCTGCTTGCTCTTGTGACTTGCTCATGTGGCTTGATTATTTCCAGCATATGTTTACGCATGTATTTTCAAGCATGGCTGTTAGCTGATATTAAACTTAACTTAAGAATGAATTCAAATTATATATAGTTTGTTTTTAAGGTAAAGGTATATTTTCCAAATTCGTACATTTTACCATTAAGCTGTACCTTTTTTTATACCCTGTATTCCTACGTTAGTAATAACTATGAATTAATATTGTGACATAACCACCCTTATATACCAAAGTAGCGTTTCTCAAAGTGGGATACGCGTAAATTTGGATTGTTATTAAAATAAATCTCTTTGTTTGTTTTGGGGGGGGGGGGGAGCGAAGGGTACTCAGCGTTACGAACATTCTAGAAGGGGTACGCAAAGGTCAAAAGTTTGGGAACCACTGTACTAAAGCAACTCAAAAAAATAATAACATCTAATTCAATGTCCGTATCAGGTTAGCTCATACGTTGTCTAGACCTTTGACTTCTCAAGTCGAAACAAAAAGTATAAGTATGACAGACAGGAATGTTCAGTCATGCTTCTTTTCAGTGTTCTAAACATAGGAGTGACTCTTTCAGTTCATTTAGATCTGCGTTTCCCAAACTAGTTCCGCGGAACACTAGTGTTCCGCCAGGCCTGAATAGGTGTTCCACGAACAACTGGAATAATAAACTATTAGGCCACCACGTGAAATTAATCTCACTAAAAAAAATAAGCAACGTGTTCCGCTAAATACTCAGAATGTGGGACATGTTCCGCTAAATAATCAGAATGTGGGACGTGTTCCGCTAAATACTCAGAATGTGGGACGTGTTCCGCTAAATACTCAGAATGTGGGACGTGTTCCGTTAAATACTCAGAATGTGGGACGTGTTCCGTTAAATACTCAGAATGTGGGACGTGTTCCGTTAAATACTCAGAATGTGTAAAGTGTTCCGTTAAATACTCAGAATGTGGGACGTGTTCCGCTAAATACTCAGAATGTGTAAAGTGTTCCGTTAAATGCTCAGAATGTGTAAAGTGTTCCATTAAATGCTCAGAATGTGGGACGTGTTCCGCTAAATACTCAGAATGTGTAAAGTGTTCCGTTAAGGAAAAAGTAGAGACCAATAGCTCGTTGCCACGTCGTACAGACATGTGATGTGGCTTCGAGCTATTGGTCTAAACTGATCACATGTTGCGACGTTGCAGGTCAGAGTTCAGGCCTTCTGTATCGATTGGTCTCGGTTAAACCCTGCAATCTATGCATAACTAACAATCTGTGGTTAAGCAGCAATCGTAAAATACAACAACAGTTAGATCTTTATCTCATGTTTAGAAAAAACGACAACTCTAAATTGCTTTTGTCTGACAGGTTATGATTCCAGTTCCATACGGCTGCGAAAAGGCAGTTGCCACGGTCCACAGGAGAAACGGAAATGACCCGCCTGACCCTAAACAAATCGAGTTCTTGTCTGCAGACGACATGAATCTAGTCAAAGTCCAGTTGAAGGATTACGGTGAATATATGTTGAACATTTACAGCCTGGATGAGAACGCGAACTTGGTGAGTACTGTTGGTGTGCATCTTTCTCCGCGTGTAACAGACCTCTTCCACGCTGGCTCTCTCATACTTTCTTTGTATCAGTCTCTCCCTCTCTCTCTCTCTCTCTCTTTCTCTCTCTCTCTCGCTCTCTCTGACTCCTTATTTCTCTTCCTCATAATTCTTACATCCAGACGTCTCTTTTTTTCACGTGGTCTCGTAGACTCCTGCTTTCTCTTACATCTCTCTCCGTCTCTCTGACTCTCTCTGTGACTCTCTGTGACTCTCTGTCTCTCTCTGTGACTCTCTGTCTCTCCCTGTGACTCTCTGTCTCTCTCTGTGACTCTCTGTCTCTCTCTGTCTCTCTCTGACTCTTTCTCTGTCACTTTCTCTCATAGACTCTTTAACTCTTCTACTTTTTATTCCTCTTCTTCTGCATATTCTATTATCATTCTCTCTTTTTATTTCTCTTTCTCTCTCTCTCTTTTTTTATCTTCTTTTTTCCACAATGTTTTCTCTTAGAGTTTCTTTCCTCTCTCCATATCCCTCCTCTGTTTCATTCTTACTTTGTTTCTCAGTCTCCTCCCTCCTCCTGTCTCTCTTCTCTCATCATCTTCCTTCCTCCTTCTCTCTCTCTCTCTCTTTTCTCTCTTATTTCTCATATTTCTCTTTTTCTCTCTCTTTTTCTCTCTCTTCTCTCTCTCTTTCTCTCTCTCTCTTTCTCTCCCTTTTTTTCTGTTCTCTCTCTTTCTATCTCTTATTTCTCTTTCTCCTATCTTTCTTTCTCTCTCTTTCTATCTCTTATCTCTCTTTCTCTCTATCTTTCTATCTCTTATCGCTCTTTCTATCTCTTATCTCTTTTTCTCTTATCTCTCTTTCTCCCTCTCTTTTTCTCTCTTTTTCTCTCTCTTTCTCTCTCTTCTCTTATCTCTCTTTCTCTCTCTTTCTCTCTCTTTCTCTCTTTTCTCTCTCTTCTCTCTCTTTCTCTCTCTTCTCTCTCTTCTCTCTCTCTCTCACTTTCTCTCTCTTCTCTCTCTTTCTTTCTCTTATCTCTCTTTCTATCTCTTATCTCTCTCTTTCTATCTCTTATCTCTTTCTTTTTCTCTCTCTTTCTATCTCTTATCTCTCTCTTTCTATCTCTTATCTCTTTCTTTTTCTCTCTCTTTCTCTCTCCTCTCTCTCTTTCTCTCTTTCTGTCTCTTATCTCTATCTCTTATCTCTCTCTTTCTCTTTCTTATCTCTTTCTCTTTCTTAACTCTCTTTCTTTCTCTCTGTCTTTCTCTCTCTTTCTCTCTCTTATCTCTCTTTCTCTCTCGTATCTCTCTTTCTCTCTCGTATCTCTCTTTCTCTCTCTTTCTCTCTCTTTCTCTCTCTTATCTCTTTTTCTCTCTCTTATCTTTCTATCTCTCTCTTTCTCTCTCTTATTTCTCTTTCTCTCTCTCTTTCTCTCTCTTATCTCACTTTTTCTCTCTCTTATCTCTTATCTCTCTTTCACCCACACCCAGTTTTGTTTCTTTTGTTCCACTCCCTCTTAAACGCACATATGGCCTTTTTGTCTCCTACGCCATCATGTCACGCTGTACCACCAATATGAGTTGCAGACATCTGCAGACGATGATGTCGACGTTATTTCACTTGGATTGATCTTTTCCACAGGTACAAAATGTGGCGAAGTACCAAATCAATCGCAAACGTCCCGGCGAGCTTTACCAAAACAATCTGAAAAATATTATGGAAGACATTACCAACAGCAGACAAAACACTAGCGAGAGTCTGGACAACAAGAAAGACAACTCAGAAGGTAAGAGATCGCCTTAGCCTAGAAATGTGGTGAGTGGTTTGAAGTTACGAACTCATTTAGGTTTAGAGTTTAAATTTTTGAATTTCACTTTACACTACCATAAGACCAGGAAGTGGATAAGATGAGGATAGACCATCTCTATCAAAACACTTTAGTACCTCTGGACTTCCAAACTTGGGGGAGAGGGAGCAGTGGCGTAGTTGGGGGATTTGGGGGCTTGACCTCTTTTAGGGGCCCCTGCGTTTTGACATACGAGATCAAAACATGAGATAATGGCCCTGATATTTAATGTAAATACATATTTCTGACACTCATTTGGGGGCCCCTCAAGTGGCAACCCGGGGGGAATTTTCAAATTTTAATCCCCCTTCCCCCTCCTTAGCCACGCCACTGGGAGGGAGGTGGAACTCTGTAACAAATACTGACTTTCTGTTCTGATGGAGGTTTTCAAACCATGACCCCATTAAATAAATAGGTCATAGAGTCTATATATAGAAACCACTGGTGCTAACTAAATATTCGAGGATTTGCATTTATAGGGATAACTAAAAATATTTCACGCCTCAGGTGCTTCCTAAAGTTCTAGAAGTTCAAATGCCATTCTTTACCTGGATTCGAACTAGACACTCCTCGTTTGGAAAGCCAAGTGAATAACATTCACCCACCACCTTTGACGTGAAATGGAGATTTGAAAGAAAGAAAGAAAGAAAGAAAGAAGGAAAGAAGGAAAGAAAGAAAGAGAGAAAGAAAGAAAGAAAGAAGGAAAGAAAGAAAGAAAGAAGGAAAGAAAGAGAGAAAGAAAGAAAGAAAGAAAGAAAGAAAGAAGGAAAGAAAGAGAGAAAGAAAGAAAGAAAGCAGGAAAGAAAGAGAGAAAGAAAGAAGGAAAGAAAGAAAGAAGGAAAAAAAGAAAGAAAGAAAGAAGGAAGGAAAGAAAGAAAGAAAGAAGGAAAGAAAGAAAGAAAGAAAGAAGGAAAGAAAGAAAGAAGGAAAGAAAGAAAGAAGGAAAGAAAGAAAGAAAGAAAGAAGGAAAGAGAGAAAGAAAGAAAGAAAGAAGGAAAGAAAGAAAGAAAGAAAGAAGGAAAGAAAGAAAGAAAGAAGGAAAGAAAGAAAGAAGGAAAGAAAGAAAGAAAGAAAGAAAGAAAGAAAGAAGGAAAGAGAGAAAGAAAGAAAGAAAGAGAGAAAGAAAGAAGGAAAGAAAGAAAGAAAGAAAGAAAGAAGGAAAGAAAGAAAGAAAGAAGGAAGGAAGGAAAGAGAGAAAGAAAGAAAGAAAGCAGGAAAGAAAGAGAGAAAGAAAGAAAGAAAGAAGGAAAGAAAGAAAGAAGGAAAGAAAGAATTGACTTTGAGTTTGAGTTTGAGTTTTGAGTTTAGGCACATCGGCACAATTTAGGCCATGTCGTGCACCGAAATCCTTTAAGGATCACTCTCCCTTTATATAACAAGGGCTACATTCTATACAGTTCAATCATTAAAAACAAGGTCTATTCACAGTTAAAATAGTAAAGGTAGTAAGAATTGATCTGGACCAGATTGGTGGAATATTCCTAGTAGTAATCCGATGAGTGATATGGTTCAGTTTTAAAATGTATTTACTTGTCTTCTTTCAGAGCAAAATAAACGCCAAGCGAGAAAACTTCTACACAACGCCATCGATCTGAAAGACCCCCGCTCCCTGGAGGAAGCCATAAAAAGGTGCAAAGACAGTGGAGTGCCTGAGAACGACCCGCTGTTTCTCAAAGCCAAACACCTGCTGGAGATACTTGAGGTTAAAGAAGGTTAGAAGATTCATCCTTCACAAACAGAACCACCACCCCTTCTGTTCAGAATGTTAAGTATCCTAAGGTTGTAGAATCATTCATGAAAACTATCTATGTTCTTCAGAATCGTCTGTTGCACTGAAGCAGCACTGAGGTACATAGACTGAAGCTAAAGATGATACGAATATTCATCATTCACAAAGAGATGCTTCTGTCCAGAAACTGCTATTATGGTATCCGTCAACACAATCTAGATTATCTGAGCATCTGTTACGATGGTGGTGTTCTATCATTTTATTTGTTATCGGTTGTTGTTTGGGTGAATATAAAAAATATCTCTTCGAAATGACATCTCATGAAGTTTTTCATTTTTTTTGGAATCTTCAGCTGGACGATACAACGATTCGACCGTGCAAAGACCTAGTCCATACACTGCAGCACATGAAAAGAAGCGGGCATTGTAGTAGAATCCCAAAATTTGCATCTCTCTCTATCCCACCCCCCCCTCTCTCTCTCTCTCTCTCCCTCTCTCTCTATCTCTCTGAAAGAGTAGGTGCTAGTTTTGAAAGCGATAGTTTTATGGCTGTAGGGGTGGAGCGTGGAGACAGAAAAGGATGCTGGGATAGTTAAAAGAGGAGACACCGTTGAGAAAGTCTCAAAAAATGTTTGTTTTTTTTAAAGTAATAGTTGAAATTGTGTAACATCTTATGCTTTTAATACTATTTTCAATTGTATTTTACTTTAGCTTATATTGAGATCTCGAGTATTTGTTTCATAAAAAGTTTAATTTGTATTGCTCATAGAAGTATTCTAGAGCTTTAGTTTAATTTGTAACTATATATTACAAGGTCTATAACTATATAGGCTACTTAGATCCCAAAATTTACATCCATTCATGCCCAATTAAATACCCATTACTTGCAAGCAACAGCTAAATTGTAAGTTTGGCATTTGGAATGAAAATTATAGATCTGGGGAATCCTCCTAGACATATATGGCAGATCCACGGAAACGTGTTAGATCTATGTGAAAACTGTCTTTAAAGATTGCTAAGTATTTTATAAAGTGCATTCTTGGTTTCTATCACAGAACTCATTGCAGCTACACAGAAGAGAAATCTAGCTGTCCTTGACAAAGCAATAGAACACGCTAAGAGCATCAACTCTGGTCATGAGTTGGACCTCCAGATTGCGATGGCCATCAGGCTCAGAGATCACCTGGCCAAGATCGAGAAACTCCGACACGCTGTGCTCAACATGGAATCCAAAACAGTGTCGGAAATCAAATCCTACACCAATCCACCTGATGGGGTTCACCAGTGCCTTATGGCTACGTTCCTACTCTTAGGTCATCCATTGAAAGATTTAAACGTAAGACATTCTTTATATTAATTGTTAACTCTTTCTCTCCGTAATTATTTACCACATTCTGGTGGAATCAACGTTGGTATCGTCAGTTAGGAGAGAAAGAGTTAATATTTATATTAATTGTCACAGTAATGATTAGTGGTCGTTGTGGCTAAGTGATAAAAAGGAGTCTCAGTTTTGAATCTCGTCGAAGACTGGTGTTTTGAATTTCTTATGTTATCTAGGACGCCCTCGAATCCACCCAACTCTAAAAGGTATAGCTAACATTAGTTGGAGAAAGTAAAGGCGATTGGTCATTATGCTGGCCACATGACACCCTTATTAACCGTCGGCCATAGAAACAGATCTGCCTCCAGATCTGAAAGGGGTAAAGCAATCGAAATAAAAAAAATACTTGAAAAAAAAAATCTTACCTAAGGGGAAGAACTCGTTTACATCTATATCCCTCAATATAGTATGACTTATCTCCCCTTTTTGATATCGAACAAAATTAATGATTACTATTTAATTAACTAAATTGTTTTTTTTAATGAGTCGTGTTTTGTTTGTTTCCAAAACTGGGAATAGGGAGAAATAATGTGTTCAAAATGTGTACCAGACAGACAGATATAAGGAGTTGTAAAAAAAAAAAAAGAAAACAGTAATGATTATCATTAGTCATGACCAATTAGATTTTATAGGGGGTGCGGTGGCTTAGTTCTTCGCTTCCGAGCCTAGGGTCCTGGGCTTAAATCTCGGTGAAGACTGGGACTTTGAATTTCTGGAATTTTTAGGTCGCCCCTGAGTTCACCCAACTTTTTGTATCTAGTGTCCTTTTTACAGCTAGTTACTTGCTCACTTTTTAAAAAAATAAGTTTGAACTCATATGGAATCCGAGTTAAAGTCTAAAACTTCCTCAATATTGAAATTCTTTTGTTTTACAAACAGAAGCTCTTAGAATAGATTCTGCAGTGCTGCCAAAAAAAAAGTTCACAAAAATAATTATAAACCTTTTAAAAAACCTAGCTTATCTACACTGTCTTTAGTTTGTACACCTGATACACCAACAATCTAGCTATTTATAAAACCTCCAATATTAAGATAATGTTCTTAATATAAATACTATTAATCTTGCACTGCAAACATAATGTAGGCTCAATGTGCGATGGATTATCCTTATGATCTTATGGTGAAGAGGTCTATGGATTAATCTGAACGATGAGAAATAAGAAATCACAGGGATTCGAACTCGGCCAACACATTGTTTAATATTTATTAATATTTATTCTAATCCATTCTAAATAATGTAAACGGCTAACATATAGTTTCTATTATATACTTTTTAATGTAATCATCTCGATAGGCTTGGCCTCGGGTGCAAGCGCTAATGGGAAAAACTGGTAAAGAATCCATCATGAGAAAAATCTCACAGTTTGATGCCCAGGCAGTGCCCATAAAGTCAGCGCAGACTGCAAAGAAGATCATCGAACCTTACAACAGGGAACAGATCCGAGATGTTAGTGCAGGCGCAGCAACTTTTTATATATGGGTAAGTGATGTCACTGGCCTAGCAACTCTTTTTATATAGGGGTAAGGGATGTCACAGGCTTAGCCTCTCTTTTTATATATGGGTAAGTGATGTCACTGGCCGCCTAGCAACTCTTTTTATATAGGTAAGTGATGTTAACACCGGGGAACAAAGTTTTCCTGATCCCAGAACTGGAACCCTGGTGTAAATATCCATAAAGATAAAATGGATAGGTCAAGGATCGTGGACCTCTTTGGTTTACCATACAGAGTATATTACAAATAGGCCTAGTGGAATGTAAGAAAGAATCAGTAGACCCATCGTCTTTCCTCACAGTAATCGCTTTCTTGGCTTTTACATGGTCTTAAACAGTTCTTTAAATAACCCACTCCCCACCGCCATCCCCCACAAAAAGATAATAATTATTACTTTATAATGCAGTGGCATCAGTGAGGGGGGGGGGGTGCTGGGGGGGGGGGGGTCCCATCTGGTGTAACATGTCAGGGAATAACACTAAATAGATAAAATATCAGAAATAACGACATTTGATAAGCCAGCGGCAGTTTTTATTTAGAAATCTGATTTTTTGGAAAGGGTGATGGGGTCACACTACTAGTTAATGGACATTATGGTGCCAGGTGACACCAACCACATAGAATTCATAGAAAAATACTTTAACCATCCCTCAAACAATATCTTATCAAGATGTACAATCCTGCCCTTTTAAATTTTGTTTTCAGGCTGTTGGCATGATTGAAGAGGTTGAGTCCTATGGTGGCTCTGAACAGAACGATCCCATGCGCCTCAAGAAGTAGCACGCTAATGTCACGTGACAAAACTTGTTTCTAGTCTGTTGACAATGTAAAGTCGTTTGAGAAATGATGTCTATTGGTGTGATAATTTTTTACTGCATTTATTTACAATGTACTTTTTGTCGTTGTTGTTTTTCTTTATCGAATTTTAATTTCTTTTATTGAATGAGATTAAGGAGTCAACATTTAATGCCGATTTCTATTTTGTTTTATTATTATTATTATTTCAAGAGGTATTTTATTATTACAATTGTTTAGAATATGCTTGTAGTCATTATCTAGCACTTCAATTCATTGAATATACACATTTGACTTCATTAGAGTAACACCTTTAGTAAAATCACTGAATTTAGAAACCTTTCATGATAGAAGACTTCAAAGTAAAGTAGCAATTATACATAAAACATTAAACCATAATCTTCAAAAGTTCAAATACAAAATACTCAGAAAGACACAAAGATAAAGGCACATTCCTTGTTCCATATGCTAGGACAAATTAGTACAAACGCTCCTTCTTTCCTAATGCAATTAGAGTGTTGGAATGGGTTGCCTGAGTCAGCCAGGAAAACCAATGACTTGGTAGAATTTAGGTCATCGATTAGCATACATGACTAGATTGACCTAGGAACACGCAAAGGACGTAATCATCTTCTTTTTTTGAAGTAACGTCTACATTTCATAAGATAAGATCGTGTGGTAGGCACTCTGGACTGGTTTCTTGATGATTCAGGGCTTAAACCCTGCACGTTGCCCACCGTCCTGAAGGACGTTTTTGCAAGCATGTAGTAATCTTCAATTTTGAACGAAGCAGGACGTTTTTGGTACGGTGGCCGTTTAAATGCAGCCGTATTGTCACTGGACGTTTTGGCGAGAAATAGTGTAGTCACATTATAAGATCATTTTGTTTTGTCATTATCAAGAATGAAACATATTTAAGTTCTTTTAGGTGTGTTTGTGTTTATATTCAGTCGTCATTTCTATGTAAAAAAACAACAACAATATATTTGTCTATTAGATTGGGACTTCAGTTTGTGTAATTATTATTATATCACCAACATTGCTCTACTTGTATGACCGGAAATTTTGGCCCACGGGGTTCGAACCCAGAATCATCTACACGACATGTCCCAAGCTCATACCACGCGACCAGACAGCCATTCATAGTTTGCAATATGTGATCATAAAGTAGTCAAAATTTTAAAAACTCTTTTTTCGAGGGGTGGGGGGGGTGGAGATTGTATACTACAGTAGGCCCCTGGTCTTGCGGTTTGCGCGCTGGACTGTCGTTTGAACTTATCGATAGTCCCAGGTCAAACCCTGCCCACTCCCATCCCCCTTCGTCCTGCGGGAGGTTTGGACTAGGAAGTAATTATCTTCAACTCTGAAGGAACATCCGAAACATGTAAAACATTTTACAAACATTTTTACCATACCTACTTTGGTATGGTATAGTATATATAATTTTTAGCCTATAATCAAGAATTGAATTTCACGAGGGCCAGTAGTTAAACTTATTTATGGTAGTTAATTTGTTTACTTGTTTCTATTAATGAATCATTCCAATCCGTCCATGTTTTAATGTTTAAAAAAAATTGTTTGTTTGTTGTTTATTTTTTTACTAATTCGAAACACAAAATGTGATATTATTGTTTATATCTGTGTACAGTGCATGTGTAACGTATGCTCCTGTTCCTTTCTTCAATCGCCCCCCCCCCTCCTCCCGACATCGCTTCGCCATTACGCATAGTTTTGGCGCTGCATCATGCAGACCAAAAATAAATATGTAACTAAGATTTGAAGCATATATGACATTGTGTAGGTCGAGAATTTGTGGTTTCCCAGACTTCTCGAGACGGAGATCAGCAAGTCTTGGGGCAGTCAGAAAGAACATGAGCACATAGATCATCATCATTTATTTCACTGTTCAAGGAATTTCTTTCTTGTATGGCTCTTTTGACGTCACAAATATAGCTAGAGGTCCAACACGTTGTCAGATTTTAAGATCTTCTTTTTTATACACGTGAAACGTTGCAACGGTCTTAGTTCTAGCTGTGAGTGTGGACCTTTTACCAAAATAAGCCTAAGGCCTAATTGATTTTTCAGTAATTTTATGTCGTAGTATTGAATTCGCCCACTCTCTGAGTCTCTCTGTGGACAAGTGAATTTGTTGTTATTGTTACATAGATCTAGATTCTAGAACTTGATTTCTACTGCTACACTCAGTCTATGAACACTAGTAAATTTCCTGAACTTCGTTGCGACGTGGATAGTTATCTCATTCCATCTGTCTCTTGACTTTCGTCGTAGCGGTGCTGTGAAAGTTCGTGCAGCCAAATTCCTCCACTTTTTCCCTCGTCAGCAGCTGTTCTTTGCAGGATATCTAGAGACAGGCCGGTCAGTTCTTTTACGTTATCCAGCTTTTCTTTGGGCGACCTTTTCATCGTGCTACCTCCACTGTACCTTGAAGGATGAATTGTTGATAGTGAGTCATGTCTTTCAGTAGCTGATTCGTCTCTTCAGTGTAATGGAGTTATTACAAGTGTTGATTTGTACTAGGCCTAGCTTAGGCGTCAACTTTCCTTGGCTGACACAGAAGAGAGCACCTGGTTGCATGCGGCCTCAGAACGAGACAGCTGGAGGTCACTCACGAAGGCCGCGGGATACACATTTGAGACCAAACGAAAATCTGCTGCCGAGGACAAACGCAGACGGCGAAAAGAAAATCTAAATCGACCACCTGTGGACAATGATTATGCTTGCCCTGGATGTGGCAAAATATGTAGGTCACAGCTGGGACTGCGCAGTCATGGGGTATACTCCATTCCTCACTGATCTTCGGACTTGAAGACTAGCCTTATTATTAGCCTACAAATTCATTTGTCTTCTTTTTCTGGTATTTGATATTTAAGAGTGTGACGAAAATTGATTCTTTAGATGTCATTGCATTACGTCAGTGATGCCCAAAATACGGCCCGCGGGGCATATCCGGCCCGCGACGTGGTTCATTTCGGCCCGCCGAAAAGTCGACACAAAGCGTAGAAAATCTCCCCTCCAAAAAAAGTCGAAAAATTATTAACCTACGTTAGGGCTCTCACATTTTCTTTGATGGATTGGTCTGTGCGTTTATGAAATGTAGAATCTACCAGGAAGAGTGTACGCATTTTACTTTTTTTTTTGTGTGTGGATATTAAGATAACATATTTGATTTGTAAAGAATATGTGGATGTTTAAAGCCGCGAATAAAAGATTGTTAAATCTTTTAAAGCCTAAATGGTAGAGGATCGATGAGACTATTGACCAAAAAGCGACAAGAAAATGAGTCGGTTGTAACGCTAACTACGATATTGCTCAGTAGACAAATGAAGCCATTTTCTGACGCGTGAAAAAAAAGATAAACTTCAAATATCTCATTAATTAATGTATTAGATACACGAATTTGTAATAAAATAATTTCTTGTCCATTTCATTTCTTTTTTCTACCTTTTGGCTCATGTGGCCCGTGACATGAGTGTCGGAAATTAAAATGGCCCGCTGGGGGAATTAGGTTGGGCATCACTGCATTACATTGTTTAAATTAGGTTTTAAATAGATTCTAATTCCCGTTATTGCAAACTATAAGGCAGACTGGGCTCTCTTGTCTAGGAACAAAAGCTACGGCTATCTACGGATTTCTGTGCCACTTTGGATGGTATTTCCACAGTTAAAAGTGGTGTTGGCCTGTGCAAGGGTATCAACACTTTGAAACTACTCACCGCAGGCTGGATGCAATAGGCCTACAGAATGTTTCTATAACTATCCTACAAGACGCTTTGAACTAGCATTGTGCTCGACAGACATGGTTGATAAGGAGATTCTTTACATGTAGTAAAACTAAACTCAAGTGACCAAGCGAAGCACATGGTGCCAGTGTTCGTTGCTAACTTACACTCCTTCTCCCATTCACAAAAATAAAGTGTGATCAATACATGAATGTGAGTTACCCTTCATCCTGTTCAGTGCCGTATCTAGACTTGAAAAGGCCTTAAGTTATTTGAAATATGGGGCCTCTTATACGGACAGATATTATATGTCAGTGCTAAATATTTCTTGGGGTATCATAAGCTATACCTTGTGTTGCCTGCCTATAGGTAATTCCGGCCTTGATCCTTTTCTGCCACTGACAGCATAAAATTCAAAACCATTATGACTACACTCCCTCGGCCCGCACATCTCAACAGCGCTATTTTCTTTGTTTATTTTATTTTAGTTAGTTATTTCTGTCATACTCTGCACCATCAAAATATATATATATATATCAACATTTTAATTCTGGACTTTCTTTGCTAATAAGAATTTTTTTTTTCCTTGTGTAAATTAACTTGTAAATATCTATGTAATATTTTATTCAACTACTTAAATCTTGCTTTGTTTTTTTTTAATATTCATATATATCATTATTATCATATAACAAGCTATGTATGCATATAGATGAACTATTTTGTCCAATCTTGCCAAATTAACTTATAGAGGTATTCCTTGTAGACACATCAACTACTAGGACAAGAAGAAATATTTTATTGCCCTATTATGAAGCCTTGTATTTCATGGGCTTTTCATTGTATACAGATTTTTGAAATATTAAAAAAAAAAAATCTTGCTTTCTAAGCACCTCTGTTGGTTGTTTTTTTCTGTAAGCAATAGCGCGTGATAATTTGGCTGTAAATATAGTATAAGCCAGAAAAATAGCTAAATATTTAAGTTCACCTGGATATGTGCAACTATATATCTTGGAGGTAAATTATATTTTAAAACAAGTTTCTCAAGATTTTTGAAGTACATTTGTTTATAACAAATTTAGTGAAAGGAATTCTTAACATACAAACTTTGACAGTGAAAGAAAGTCTTAACATACAATTTTAGTGAAAGAAAGTCTGAACATACAATTTTAGTGAAAGAAAGTCTGAACATACAAACTTAGTGAAAGAAAGTCTAAACATACAAACTTAGTGAAAGAAAGTCTGAACATACAAACTTAGTGAAAGAAAGTCTAAACATACAAACTTAGTGAAAGAAAGTCTGAACATACAAACTTAGTGAAAGTCTGAACATACAAACTTAGATAGTGAAAGAAAGTCTAAACATACAAACTTAGTGAAAGTCTAAACATACAAACTTAGTGAAAGAAAGTCTGAACATACAAACTTAGATAGTGAAAGAAAGTCTGAACATACAAACTTAGATAGTGAAAGAAAGTCTGAACATACAAACTTTGATAGTGAAAGAAAGTCTGAACTTACAAACTTAATGAAAGAAAGTCTTAACATACAAACTTAGTGAAAGAAAGTCTTGACAAAAAAAAACCTTATGATATTAAAAGAAAGTCTCAACAAACAAATACAGCACCACAAAAACATGTAACTACTGAACATCTCCACTGAGTGGATGCTTCACTTTATTTCACATGATTTTGTTGTCAATGAGCTGTATGTACATCAAGGTCACAAGCTATTTACACATAAAAAAAAAGTTTGTTTTTTTTATTTTATATAGAGTTTGACTCATGGAGGGCAAAGTTTCACAAGACAACTGGAACAAACAAAATAAAATAACAGAGGGGGGGGGGGGAGGAGGGTGGTCACTTTCTCCCAAAAGTTGAATTGAAATATATAACATCATCATGGGGGAAAGAATCAACTGAAGCATGGTTCTCATTCACACATTTTCATGGTCCACGAGAGACTGTTACCACCGAGTAGCAGAAGAACCATCATTCTAGATGTACATAATATAAATATAAATTCATCAAAGTATTTACTGGCTCCATGGTGTGTGTATGTGGTATGTGCAGAAGAGGTGCAGGAGGGCACTGGTTGGTGACAAACTAGGGGAAAAAAAAATTGAAAGGCTTTCTGGAGCAGACACACCTTAGCCCCTGAACTACACAAACACAGGGTAGTATAGAGGTCCATATGAGGCCCGTGCCCCCCTCCTGCTTTCTGCCCATTAGCACATCAGCTATGACAGGTGTTTATCTGCCAATGAATATTGCTATCCACTTTTATTAGCAGTCAAAAAAAGTGAAATAGGTTTTCTGATATTTTTCACCATTTTGATACAAAAAAAAACAAAAAACAACAGTGATATTTCTATTTAAATACCATTTGTACAGCATGAGATGAATGTATTCAGTTCATTAAAAAATTTATTAAGTTTCCCTTGGAGACTCAGTGATGGGTGGAACAGATGATGTAAAGGTCATCTTTTCTTTTTTGAAGGCCAAGGTTAACAATGGTGTCATGTGGTCAGCACAAAGACCAACCACTTTCTTGAACAATACCAGCCTTTAATGAGATCTGAACTCAATACTATATAGATCAGATGCCAGATTGTTATACCACATGGCCACAATGTCTCCTTATTAAAAGTTTCCCTTCCAGACCTAATGCTCTATAGGGCAGAGTCGAACCCAGGATCGGGAAGCCAATGACTTTGTCACTCAGCCACAGCTCCTCTAATGTCTTCACATTAGTTAAAGCCTATTACACAAAATGATTTTCTATATGAAATGGAAAGGGGAATGAAGATAAGATTGTATACATGTCTGTTGTTTATATGCTATGTATGTAAACCATAAGCCTCTCCTATTTAAAGTGTACATATGACATATTGAAAAATCATACAAACATGTATAAAACATGAATCCACATCAAGTTCATTATCATAGACACTAAACACAAGAATCGAAAGGGGGAGAAAATTTGTTGGAAACATAGTTAATTCTCATTGCATAAAAAAATACATGCATGCATAATCCATACAGGCTTAATGACATGACCTGCGTTACAAAAACTTTGAACTGTTGAATGAAACGATTGTCACCTTTTCACATCATGCAAGTATGCTAATAATTTGATGCTGAAAGTCATCAATTCTATTTAACCAAGGCACTCACTCAATGTAACCAAAGAATATATCCGTGCCATAAGCATATATATATAAATATATATATATAAATATATTTCTTTGTTTTTTTCTCAAGTTTTCAAAAATGCATAAAATATAACAACTAACAGTCTTGGTTTTTGAACACCAGTCATGAATAATGTATGGATAAATAGTCAATAAATAGTACAGATTTGTTCATTTCATGAGTTGACTTGCATATATACAGTGGTATACAGCCTCAAGTCAAAAGGTTGCATCATTGGCATCTATACATATACAAATTCACATTTATCCAATATGTCAATGTCATCTTTTTAAAAAAAAAAATTAAAAAAAACATTTTTAAAAAGAACAGCCTCTGAAGACAAAATTATTTCACTATAAATCAGGCAGAGGAACTAAATGGAGAAAAAAAAAGGATCAGTATCTTCATTACATGCTATGTCTAAAAATAGCCCTACATTTCTTGTTTTTGCACCAACATTCAAAGCAATGGATACTAGAATTCCTTCTTGGCTTATAATTTGTAGACATGTGCTTGCATTATCTTGTAATGCATAATAGAAAATGGATTCTCAATTTTTTATCATAAAAGCACTATTTAAAGGGAATTGATTTCACTTCATTTTTTAGAGGGCAAATGAAAAAGTTTGCTCAGGAGCCGAGGCACAGTTGAACCAAAATTCACACAACCCATTCTGTGCCTGTCTTGTGGTTTACCTGTAAAATATTCCCAATGAAATAGTCTTTAAAAAAAAAAAAAAAAACATATTTAATGTTTCAGCAATCAGTCGACATTGAAAACACCAGCTAAATCATTTCTCCTTGTGGTCTGAGAACAATGCCTTGCATTGGGTGTTCCTTCAGAATGTAAGATTATTACATCCTAGCCCAACCCCCTCCCCCCCCCCCCCCCCAAAGACATCAGGAGAGCAAGCAGTGTTTGAACCCTGGACCATCAAGAGGACAGGAGCATATACCACACAACCAGGCAGCCCTAAGTAACATAAGCATATGTTAATGAAACAAAATGCCACTTGGTTACCCTTTAAATACAAATTTACTGCCAAGTTTCTTACAAATAATTGGATAAGAAAATTGATTGAATTGACTATAAGTACTACAAAGAAAACACAAAATCAGGACATAACCCGAGATAGAAATAATAAAGTAACTCATTAAAAAAAACTTGGATGACTCTAAGAGATGTATAAATTAACACGAAACAAAAAAAAAGTATGCTTAACCCACAAAGACTAGAAATATTACTATTCATTATTTTTTAATACCATGCTATTTCTCTAAATAAAGATAGCGTATATAGTGAATATTAATTAAAATGTTTAAAAATGTGTAGCTTACATTATTGTGAACTAGTACACTTTAGTCACACTTTGACTTTTCCAAATAACACTATCTCATTTTTGTACATAAAAATATAAAGATTGTACAGTCATTGGCTATGTTTAATTATTAAATATCACTTTAAAAAATATGCTGTGAAATAATGGAGATTATCAAGCATGGCAGAAAAAAATATATAAATACCCAGCTTTTTGGTGTCTCTGGTGTACAAACTAAAGGAAATGTGGATAAGCTGGGTTTTTTTTTTAAGAATATATTTTGTGTGCACCTTTTGGCGCTGCAGAATCCAATGTTCTAAGCACTTCCGATTACAGCACAAAATTCAGTATGGAGGAACCATTAGACTTTCACTCTAGGATTTAAAAATTTGTTTAAAAACAAAATGGACAACTAAGTAGAGGTAATCAAGGGGATTTGATATGAAGATCAACTTCCCTGCATCGAGATATTCTTAAAATCCTTTTTGATTTCGTTGGCAACTGGGACATTCAATTTAGCGTCCTTGACATGGTTAAGTTTATAGTGAAAATCTCCAATACCGATGAACTTGTACCTAATAGATGTTATTAAATGTCAAATAGTGTTTACAAACCAATAACATTGACATTCTATGATACATGATCATGTTTACTATGTTCTAGCTACTTGGTTTGTGCTTTTTTTAATTACGAATCATACATTCTGAAATGTTGCTTATCCAATCAATGACCCAGTTTAACATCAGAAATAACTATTCCTACTTAAATATTTTTTTCTACCTACTGACTTTGCAAATCAGCCACTAGATATGATGTAAATATAATTAAATTAAAAAAAAAATGTTTCCCAATTTTCTGATGTTCCTCCAGAGTTGAAGATAATCTACATCCAAGCCCAAACTTCATGCAGAATGATAATGTTATGAGCTGGGACCATCAAGACGACTCAATGACAATCCAGCGCACCCACCGCACGACCAGGCAGCCATCCTGTGAGAAACTAGCCACATGCAAAATGACACTCTAAAAAAAAATATGTTTGAATAAATCAAGAATGACGACATCCCGAGTTGTATTCATGTATTCAGGAAGATTTGGTCAACCCTCCATCAAGCCACTAAAGTTTCTTTTACATGTTTACGGATTTTCCTAGTTTTAAGCATTAGTAATAAAGTCATGTTTGCAATCTTTAATGCAGCGTGGTCTAACACATTAGCCTGCATAAAAAAAAAATTGAGCCATGGAGATCAACATTGGTGAATGCAGATTATTTAGAGCCAACAAAACAATGGCAGCAAAACATAGTTGAGCTATTGCCCTTGAAAGCACAAAGTGTGTTGATACATATTTTTAGAGCACATGTTTCTTTGACCGAACCAAAAAAAAACCTTGATTACTTTGATAAATGAGTATCACTTAACTTAGATTCAGTTTGGACACGTAGTAATTTTATAATTTCAATAATACAAATAAGAAAGTGTACACTAGTTGAAATAAATATTGGACTATGTAATGATTACTTTATAATAATAACTTTCTCTTGAAAAGTCTTTTTTTTTTTTGTTATGTTTTATAACAAGAGAAACAAAAAAATATGCTTCACATTCAAATAAATAAAAGTAAAAAAAATAAACTAGTTTTTTTTTTTCTTTAAAAAAAAACAAAAAAAAACAACAACATTCCTGGAGCAATTCTTTCAACTCAAAAGATATTAAAACACTTTTCTTTCTGCCCTGTTCCTCCCTATAATAACAACTGAATGATCATACTGAATAATAAGATTATTGTTAACCATTTACTGCTTGAATGCACTGCTGGAAGTTTTCATTCTTCATACACTGGCTTACATACACTGTATGCTAACATACAAACCATACAGGGTCAAGCAAACTGGACATTTAGTTAACTAGCCATTAATAAAAATATAGTATTTTAGGTAATCCATAAGCATTCACCAAATTCAATTGAACTCTTTAACATTGCTTTCATTTCTCTTTTTTCACACAAACTGTCCTTACTTTATTATAGCTTTTATTTAACGCTACTTTCATGCTTATAGCATGCTCAGAGCGCTTTTGGTCCAATCTCATTTGTGGACCAGTGGGGGGAGGGGGTATCTAGGAGAAGGTTTTCCGTGCTGCCTTTAGGCGCTCAGTAAACACAACTCTGCCCGAGCTGGGTGTCGAACCTCGAGCCCCCTTCATAGGTAGCCAAGCCAAGCCAAGTTCAAGCGTACTTAACCTCTCCACCACGCTTCCCACTTGGCCCTTACTATTTCTTCACTTGTACTATTATTTCTTCACACCTTGATCAAAACTTTCCATTAAAAAAAAAAAATCACTTCATTTAGTTTTTTTTGCACATATACAATGTCAATATTTAAAGCTAATACAAATCTATACATTCTCAATCAGCTTTTTTTTCTAAACTCTGTGCTGCTGGTTTCTTATCTCCCAGTAGTCCACCAATCAAATTTTTTTTTTAAGCTACAATAGACTGATAGTGCCACCAATTGAAAGGTATGATAGCATTACAAGAGGGGCAATCACATGGGGGGGCAGAATAAAAGTTTTGCTTAGAAGAGAACTCCAAAGAATGCTCCTACGCAAAGCAAGAAAAGCATGTAACTAACTACCTGTCCATTGTAAAGTGTGTGAAATCACCTTCCTCTTTTTTTTAATGCTGTAAACCAATTAGGGATACTGTGAATAAAAAGTTATGCACGTTTCCGTAAAGAAAAAAAAAAATATTCTTAAACTATATGTGAGATCAATGGTCTAAAACTTAAGAGAGGTAGCACAGTACTGGATTGATTGACTGAAGACTTAATTTGATTCAATCACTAGTAGATGCAATGATCTGCACCAAATAAAGCTAAACAGACATTCATTTTGATCACATTATTCAATACTTCACTTTAAGGATATAGACTATGACTTGAAGTTAACATGTGGACAAAAACAATGTCAAAAGGTTAGTCCCGCATCTCTCATCACAGTGGACTTGGAGGGGTTTTCGTTTTGCTTTTGTTTGCTGCTGAAGCCCTGACTGACTTGACATAAAACGTGACCTCAAGACAAGAAGAAAACCAACAGAAATATCACAAAACTTGGCTGGCGGCGCTCTGACTCAGGTAGATAATAGCACCGACAAAGTTCACCATGGCTGCGATCAGAAATACTGGAAGCCACCTGCCATGGGATTGAGTAACAAGCTCTGCTGTCAGTGGACCACACAATATTCCAGGAATAGTTGCCTGTAAAAAATAAAATAAATTAAAGTAAGTCATTTTGAAAGTACAATTATAAGGTTAAAAAAAACAAAAAAAAACATTCAAAACCATTATTAAATTTAGAAATCAAACCTATGAATGTGTACAACAGCAACATCTGCCAACTCAAAAGATAAAGATAATACACTGCCACTTAATGAAAATAAATAAGACCACAAAGGGTCTTACTGAAATGATAAGGAAAATGTTTGAAAAAGTCCCTTTGACCACTGAGAAGTATTTCTCTAAGCTGACAACTAGGAACAGGGACTCTTCACCCCTACTCCTGTCTGAAGGATCCTGTCTGAGACCTTTTCAAGGTTGGATCACACCATATTTCACAGTGTCAACTTGAGTCAACCTCCGTCCACTTTCGCTCCTGGATCTAAGCAGACAAATTTACAAAACATGTTTCCATCTGTGCCTAAAGTTTAATTAATTTATGTATGTGAAACTTTAATTTAGAGTACTGGCCTAACCAGCTTAAGATTTACATTGGATATCAGAATATAATGCATAATTTCATGTGCTTTCATAGAACAATTGTAACTATTTTAAATAATTCAAAATGAAGATTTTAGATCGCAAGTTAAGCGACTTTACATTTCAAAGGTCTTCAGAGTAATCTGAGTGAAATGTTACATTTTAAAAGGAAAATAAATACAGTCTAATCCATATCAGGAAGCAATCATTAAGGTCCTAGCAATCAGCTGGCCTGATTAACCAAATTCAACTGTATAAGTAAAAAAAACAATAAAAAACAAATTAAAGCTTGTTTTCCCAAAACAATGTTTCTTTTAAGACTACTAAAATTTTCTATGTGCTTTTATCACAAATGAACTTTATACTTAATAAACCAAACAAAGTTTAAGAATATTAAGATGCAAAGTCTACTTACAAGGGTATTTGATATGGCAAAAGTGATTCCAGCATGATTCGGAGCAACTTCTGCATGGTTGCTGAGATGACCTGATGAGTTGCATGCACTTAGCCCCAAAGAAATTGAAACAAATCTAACAGGAGAGAGACATAAGGTTGTAAATTAATTTCATTCATTGATTATTAAATAAATTACAGTTTTAGTAACTAAATTAATGTCCTTATATCAAAATTACATAAATGCATTTATGAATTTTTAAAAAAATCATCTTATAGATAAATACCAAAATGATGACTTTTTACAGAGAAAAACAAAAGGGGGGAGAGTAATAAGGAACAATAATCATAGCATCACATGTACTATAACCCTTATTTTGCACACACACAAATACACCAGAGGATAATTTCACGATGGCCCAAAAATCAATGAGTGCAATATCTTGATCAAATACAGGCCATAGATGCTAGGTAAAGCTAGTAATCTATAAAACATAAATCATGTCTGTTGAACAAAGAAACAGCATCTGTTTATCTAAAGGGAGAATGTCAATAAGACTGTTGTAAAGTCAAAGCCAACAAGATAAACAATTGTAAGGGGAGACTATCAATGGCAAGATAACATGAGATGTAGCATGGGAAGTGTAGGAGCAAATAACTCAAGACTCTGTGAAACCCTGGACCATTGAAAACAATTTCTCACAATGATCAAAACTAAAGCAAGACATCTTTTACCCCTCTCCCTATCTCATTCTGCTATCGACCACACCTTTATATGGTTTTTCACAAAAGGTGAAGAGAAATTATTTTATTTCTGAGTGTAAATTACTTTTTCTTGACAAAATCATTGAAAATTATTGGTATGTCTTTTAGTGTGGATATTTGTTTTAATTTGTAAAACTGTTTAGTTTTTCACATTGCCTCGAGTCCAGAAAAGTGAACTCAACTATAAAAGCCTTACGAGAAAAATGTACTGGTCAAACAGCAACACAGTTGTTTTACAAAATAAAAATAAAAAACTTGTAATGACTACCCTATCAATTTTAACACTTTTAATTCCTATTTAATGTCAATTAATGGACTAAATTTACTTTAAATTCTATACATCAGATTAACTTTGTTTCATCCTTAAATTAAGCTTACGAAGGAAAATTTAATTGCAATCCAGAGCTATATAAACACTTGTGACTATTACTTACATAACAGCTAGCGGCAAGTTGTATACAGCACTAAAGAATAATATGAAAAGACCTGGCCCTAAAAGCCCAACTGATGTCATAAGGCGTCGTACTGATAAGACTGTCCACTTATGTGCTATCAATGCATCCGCAAAATGTGCAGCCACTGTAGAACAAAAAAAAAAAGAAAATTTACTTATGATCAAGCTAACTGCTAACATTTGTGAGATGAGAATTTCTTCCCCACATAATTATGTTTCAAGCTTGTTAAGGGCTAACTGAAGTTAATTTTCTGTTTGTTACAATGGAATTGGAAAGTTAAATCTGATGAACCAATGTCCAAAGTTTGTCAAAGAAACTTATTTAGGTTGATCTTCAAGTAGAAACAAAAAAAAAATAATTAAACACACACTATATAACAAGCAACAAAACACATTATAATCTAAATTCAATAAATTCACTGAAAGTTTTCAAAGCAGAAATAACATAAAACTTTTTAGTTCTAGTTAACTCCATTCAAATGCTTACTATTCTAAGTGGAAGCATGAATTTTCAAGAAGTCAATGAATAAACTTCCTGTTTACACTTCTCTTGTGACATAAAAGATATCCACCAGTTGACACAGTTCTAAAGGTCCTTATATCAAGAAAAGTCAAGGAATAATGGTGGCTTACCGACACTAACTAAGGAATTCATGACGTAAGGCACAGCAGTGGACATCATGTGCGACTGATTGGCCCCTAATGTGGATGACAAGTAGGTAGGGAGCCACTGCATGATGATATAGTTGGACCAGTTCATACTGAAATGAGCAATGTAGATGGACCACAATGGCCAATGTGTTATGAAGTCCATCCAGCGGACATTAGAATTGCTAACCTGTTTCCAAATAGATTTGAAAATATTAAAAAATATTAACTTAATTATAAGTCTTAAATCCCAAGCTCATTAATATACAGAACACAAATAAACATAACAACAACTAATATTATTTTTATCTCCATTTTCTATGTTAGGAAAAAAAAAGCAGAAACAACACAGAATTTTTCATCATCTATGGTACACCACTGTAGGAAAGAAGAGGAAACCGTGTCTCATATTCTGTTTGACTGCCCCAGACTTGCTGATCTCCGTCTCGACAGGTCTGGGAAACTAAAAATTCTCGACCTGTACTGTGACATGTATACACTACGCTTAACAGCAGGGTTTCTGTCCAGGGCTTTTGCAAGAGAGGATTTGAGCCTCTCAAGCCCTCACTCTAATGGAGTTTGATGATGATGATGATAGTACACAGAAATAAAGTAAAAGGAAAGTTCCCCTTTCAAGCCTTGTGATCTACAGGGCAGAGGATGTAAAGGTCTATGGCCGCAGTTAATGAGGGTGTCACAAAAATATATGCAACAAATGTTGTTCCTAATCAGGAGGTTTAAGTTTAATATTGTATGTTACAACACACACAAAAGATTAAAAAAAATCATTTGACTATTAAAAATAATTAATGAAAAAAAAATATATATAATTAGAAATAATGGCCCTGAGAGACTTGATTAAAAAATGTCATTTGTTAAATGAAGAAATACATTAACTTCAATGGAAATTCAATTCTTATTTGTGCACATTTCTGTTTATTTCTAACTATATTTATGATTTTCTTAAAATATTTATAGCTTTAAATTTTAAATAAATACAACAAAAGCCTTTTTTTTTTAATTTCATTTCACAATTACCTGATTTTTGTTTGTTGTGTTTTATTTTGTGTTGGGTGGTGGTGTAAACAGTTGAGATTCTTATTTTTCCCTTTACTGATGAAACTAATTGCTTAAATCTTTAATACATTTTTTTGTCAAATTGAAAAGTAATTTTTTTTTCATTCTGTCTCAATGACTAGCTTAAACCATAGTTCATTTTAAATTTAGTCATTTAATTCATCTTCATCTTTCAAGTTCTTCATGGAACATTGGGCCTTAGTAAAAACACACCACTCTCCATGGTCTCTTGCCAGTTTTTTAATGGCTTCCCAGCTCTTTCCTGTCCTCTAGGCTTCGTCTAGTATACTGCGTCACCACATTCTTTTTGGTCTTCCTCTGCATCTTGTTCCCTGTGGGTTCCTCTCTAAGGCCTGCCTGGCTCTGTTTTTGGTATCTTTTCTAATGGTGTGACCAATCCACCTCCACTTCCTCTCTAAGATCTGCACCTCTCTATTTTTCTGCCCAATCATCTCCCACAGTTTGGTGTTTTCTACTTTGTCGTACCAGTGTATTTTTAAGATATAACTCAGACATCTGTTGATGAAGGTCTGTACTTTTTTTGTTGTTGCTTCAGCTGTTCTCCATGTCTCAGAACCATACAGTAGGACCACCTTGACATTTAGTTATGATAGTGCAAATGATCTAAAAATGTACAAAGAGCACTGTTGTACCAAAGTAGGAAACTTAGTTTGAATACAGTGAACATATTTGTCTTATTTTAAAAACAGCAAAGATATAGGGTGTATGTATATTAGTTCAAGGTTTAAGCCAATCAAACATTATATTTGTTCGTGGTAAATTATATACCCTTATTCCGCACAAATAAATGCATTTTCGGAGTACTGAAAATTCTGCAACCAAGGTTTCAATTGATTACATGTAAGAGCTAGTTTTTCAGATTGAATCTAAAAACTACCTTTGTTTATAAGTTTTAAATAAAAGAAATGAGATATGTGTTCTTTTTATTTTTCTTTACCTTTGGAGGGTCAACAAAATCCTCCTCTAAACTGCCCCTAGACTCAGTGTACACTGTGTACCAAATGCCAAACCAAACAAATCCAATCAGCCCAAACAAATAAAACATCCAGGCCCAATGAAGGTGAGGGCACACCTGTCAAAAAAAACAAAAAAGAAAAACATAAAAAATACTTCTTAAAAAAAAACTTTTTATTAAGTTTAGCTGTTTTAATCATTTTGGATTAGTCATATAATTAACTTAGTAGTAGATCTAGACTAACAATAATAAATCTGTGCGATAAGAATTTTTTTTTTACCAATTGCTTTTAGCTTTCTCAATGCGCTATCATGTGTCAAGATCAGTTGGGAAAAAAAGGGGGGGGTATTTAGGTGAATGTTACTGTGATTGCTTTTTAAATGCATTAAAAAAAAAAGTTGTACGACTTGAATTCGAACTCACGGCTCAAGCCTACTAAAGGGGACTAATTCAATTTTTACCAACACATCTGTCAAGAACAATTTCTTTCCAAATTCAATACCAAACTAAATGATTAGTTACCAATAGATAATTAACTAATTGATTTTTTTATTTATTGGTTCTTGTTTTTTAAGGTACAAAAATTAATTGTGTAAAATTTCATCTTGATCTGAAATTGGGTGTGGGAGAAATAACATGTACAAACTTTTTACCAGGGTGAGTTGATATAAGCTTAGTAAAAATATACTTGAGATAGATAAACTGGACTAACTCTATATATTTATATTGAAACAGTAAGGTAAAATTATACACAACAAGGACTGTGAGTGGGCTAGTTTATGGGCTTGGATAATAACGACCAAACAATTGTGAGACGTTTCTTCTAAGAGTTTCAAAAAAATGTTCAAAGTTTTAGTGCAATATTTTACACAGTAATTGCAAATTTAAAACTTCTCAGCACTGATCTTAAAGTTTATACTGAATATGAAACTAATATAAAGAAACAATACAAGTCACACAAAGCTCACCAATGAAGCCACTGTCTGGCCAATAGATCCAAGAGCAACAAGATATCCAAAAGCTCTTGATCTTTCTTCACTTGGAATGGCATGAGAAAAAATGTGAAAGATTGTGGGAAGGCCTGAAAAAAACAACAACATGGAATTCTTAACTTCTTATCTTGAAACAAAGCAAAGCATGTATATGTGTGTATAGATGTATTCTTCTTACTAAATTATTTGACTAGAAATTTAAACAAGGGCCTGTATACTACCTAATCCTTCTCCTAATCCAAGTAAAACTCTGGAAAGAATGAGCATGTGCAGGGAATGAGCGAACAACGGTACAAGAAATGTGGACAGTGACCAGAGGATTACAGCCAGACTCAATATCTTTTTGCCACCATATTTTTTAGATGCACTTCCACCCACCACCTGCAAATGTTATAAATATGTTACAGATAAATATATTTATATACATAATACTTTTTTTCCTTAGATGCTACATCTTTCATCAAAACCATTAGAGTCAGTACAATTTTGATAGAAGAAAAAATATCTCCTTGGTGTTCTGTATTAATAATTAATTTATAACATCTATAATGATGACATGGTTCCAGGTAATTCAAAGTCAAAGGTTATTTTCAGGGACATAGGTGGTCAAATCAGATGTTAGTCTAGTTGCAGATAGGCTTTGGGGCAGGTTCGGAGGACTGTAGTTCAATTTCTCGACAGAGCTTACCTATGTTTCACCATATTTTTTTATTTACCCTTCTCTCAATAACCAGTGCACCCTAATGCAGCTATTACATGTTGTTATTATATGTCCTGTTTATGTATATATATGTTAATATAAACAAAACAGCTCAAAAGTGTGATTGTAGCAGTAAGCTCACAAGAGTATACAAAGTTACAAAGATACTTATCAAGCAAATTTGTTCTCTTTTTTTTTTTTAATTTACAATCCATATAGTAAATGGTTTAAGAGTGTATATCAAAATATTTGTTCTGTTCAAATGTTACCCTAGAAAAATTAATGTATAGATTACCATTAGAGTTATAACAAAACTGGAATGCTTATGAACATGTAAACAGAAGAGTAGCTTATCTTAATCTTTTTTTTTTCTCTTAAAGTATCTCCTGAGTTGACATTTTATATCTTTGAACAGAAGTAAACAAAATAATTGTTTGTTTTTTTTCTATAATAGCATTGTCTATAGTAATTGAAACTTTGAGCGTCCCCATAGAAGTTTTTACATTTTTTTCAGGGTTGAGAAATATTGCGTTAAAAAATATCATGCATCAAAAGCATCAGAGCGTGCTACTCATGATAAAGGGTTTCATTGTTTCACCAATCAGCTTACGTGTAAGGTAACAGTTTAGGAATGAGGAAAGAGTGTCAGTGCCTGCTGACCTCAATGTGGTGTTCTCTGGTAACTACAGTAAGTTCTACCTTCTTGGGGTGTTCCAAAAAGGACTACAATCAAGGGAGCCCCCGAATCCTGCATATGCACACTTGATTGGTGCAGAGCTTTGCTGGCAGTAATCGGAAGAAGCGCTAATTTTTGACTGATATGGGGTCATTTTAACAGATGTCCTTAAACTCACCTGACTACTCATGTATCCAATGGCAAAGGCACTGTGGACCCAGCCCTGTTGATGCAGATCCCACTTAAACTCCTGGGCCATGGAGACTATGGCTATGGGCATGATCACACGATCAGCAGAGTTAATGAAATTTGCCACAGAGCAAAGAGCAATGATGCGAGAGGGCTTTGTTAACATTTTTTGTTGTTGTTCTCAAGGATGATGAAACCTGAGATGCTTCAGTCAGTTAATTATGAGCACAAACTCAACTATATGAAATCCTCCATTTCACCTAAATACATATAAAATATATAAAAAAATATTATTAAATTGGTCAGCTTCATTTTAATATTTATCTTTTTTACAAAAAAAAAATTTTTACTTTTTTTAAAGAGAAAAAATCTATTTAGCATGCATATAAGTTGGACATAATTTAAAACAACAATTAATAAGTAGTTTTTCATATTATTGCATGAATTGCAGTGCTACACTATATGTATAGAACACTAAACTAATGCAAAAAAAATAATTTTTTTATGGAAATGTTTTTTTCTTGAGGATTTGAATAAGAGATTGACCCTTTACAAAACAATTAGATCATATTCATTATAAGACATCAGTTAGGCCAGGTTCACATCTTTCACATTCACTTTCACCTATCCTTTGGTCTGCTGGGGCACCACACAAGATCTGTGAACCTTCTTACTCAATTCTTCTCTGTCAATTGTCTTTAATAGAATTTCATTCTTATGTTCTTTCTGAAAATATTGAAACCTGCCTTTTTACCTGCCTGGATGGACAACTTCGGGGGCCAATTTTGAGTTTGTGTTTCCTAACAAACTGTCTTTGTAACCTTGTTTTGTAATCTAATGTTGGTATTTTAAATTTTTAAGTTTATAATTAATTATTATTCATACAAACTACAATCTAGCAAGCTATTATTTTACCTGGCATCTCTTGGATTAAAAATATGGTTTAAAATTTTTTATTTATAGCTCACAAATATTAGTGTATCAAGGAAATCAATGCAAGACATATATTTAAATATATGTTCAATGTCCAATGTATGCATAAAACTCACATCCAAATTACAAACCTATACTGTTTACATAAAGAAGAAAAATCAAAAAGTCATTGCCTTTAAAACCTTGTAACTTTCCATTTTAGAAATAAATAGATTTAGAGATCTAATTATAGTAATCTAGACTCTAGATCTAAATAAATGTATGTAGTAATAGCAGTATGTCAAATGTGACTGTCTATCATCTGTCTATGATCAAAATGTAGATTATAATCTATTCCTAATTCTAGATAGAATAGATCCTGTTTATGTATCTATCTAGAATCTACTAATGATCTAGCCTAACATTCTTCTTGTACTTATTCTTAGATTTCTACTATTTAGATTCTATCTTATCTATTTCTAGAAGTAGGACTAGAATCAGTGACTGGTTTCTAGATCTAGATCTTCTAAGTTCTAGACTCTAGATCAATAATACTATTTAATAGGTCTAGACTCTAGAACTAAATCTAGTAAACTAGTTCTAATAGATCTAGTACTTAGTAGACTCTCTTCTCTCTCTTGATTCTAGATAGACTAAGTAAAGTCAGTTTAAGTCTACTTTTACTAGATCTAGATATCTTAGTTTGTCTAAGTCTTTAATAAGTATATACTATTATATAGTTATAGTTAATAGTAGTATACTAAGTATAGTATACTAATAATACTAATATTAAATACAATACTGGATTACTGGTCAATACTAAAACTAAAAGTAATACTGTTACAATGACTGTAAACTGTAACAGTAAAGTGTAACAATACCCTGGACCCTACTCATTACTCAGCCCCACTCTAGGCACTTAACTCTAGTTATGTCATAACTAGTATCATATGATATTAGTACTATTACTATTACTAGATTCTAGATCTATTACAGTATTAGTTATTAGTAATTAGTACTATTTACTATCTATTACTCATACTATTACCTATTTAATAATTAGTATTACTATTACTAAGTAGTATACTATTAGTTATTATTAGTAGATGTAGTATTAGTCTAGTATGTAATATGTAAAATGTAAAGTTATACTATCTAAGATCTAGATCATCTACTCTAGTATCTATCTATAAATATAATCTATACTTGAATTACTAGATCTAGATCTATTATTCTATACTTATACTAAAGTAAAAGTTATACTAGTTATACCATAGTAAGTCTTAGTCACTTAATGAGTTAATCTAGAATTCTAGATCTATTTAAAACCAAAAAAAACAAACAATTTTATGAAGATTTACTAAGTTTATCAGTGACAGTGTAGTCTGTAGTACAGTGTAGACATCTGACTCAGTGACTCACCTCACTGACTGTCACTACTTTTCTTAGTTTTTATTTTTTAGAGGGGTAGTCGGTAGACTTTATTAGAAATATTCAAGCTATTTATAAATAAATGCTTAGAAAAAAATATTTGCACTTTTCTATTTTAAATATTTCTTTAATTTCCTCTGCGATAATAAATATTTTTCTTCTACCTTATTTTAATTTTTGACTTAAATCAGCATTCAAACTTGACGTGGCAAGTATCTATGTTCAGCCATTTTGTTTACGAGTTAATGTAAAAGCATAAATCATTGTATCTTCAATTGCAGTTTCGAAACAAAATATATACATATTTATCTAGAGATCTATACCTATGACCTATATCTTATCTAATCTTATATAATGCAGACGTTACTTCAAAAAAGAAGATGATTACGTCCTACGCCGCGTCATGCATTTAGTCATGCATATTAACCAATGACTTAAACTCTGCCAAGTCACTGGTTTTCCTGGCTAGCTCAGGCAACCCATTCCATGCTCTAATAGCACTAGTGACTAGGGAAGAAGGAGTATTTGTACAAATTTGTCCTATCATATGGGACGAGGAATGTGCCTTTATCTTTGAGTCTATGTAGCTTCTCTCTCTATATATATATACATGTATATATTTAATAAATGTTATCTGCAACAACAAAAAATCACTGTTATTTTAACACGATACTATAGTTCATTTCAACAGTAACAATTAGTCCAGATCTTGTCTACATCCACATTGACATTTTTTTATTGACCAATCAATAATCTTTAAAAAAAAAATAATTTTAAAAAATTCCTGGATGCCCAAAATCCGGCCCGCGACGTGGTGCTATCCGGTCTGCCGAAACGTTTGCAAGTAAAGAAAAGAGTCGCCATTTTATTTTTTTTTTTTTGTTTGTTTTGTTGGGTCTCTCAATCTTTCTTTGGTGGAGTTCATACTATGGTATTTTAATAGTCTATTATTGTAGCCTATGTGCCATCACGTCACAACCGAATGAATTTAACACCAAATTTATACGAGAAAGACACAAGTTGATTTCCAATGTGTATGCTGACTTACAAACGAACCCGCGACACTTCATTATGCAGGCGAAAAGGTTACACGTGCATCGCACTGCATGAATTGTAAATCCATTTTACTCAAAGAAAGAATAATCTAATTTATATATTTAAGACTCTTTAAACGATAGTTTCAATTAAATTTTTAGTCTTTTCGAAAAAAAATCCATTTTCGGTCCATTTTACAAAGTGCCACGAAAGACCAACAACTGAAACTGATTAACTAGCAAAATTAACCATACATATTGACCAACCGATAGTGACAGAAATAAGAAAGAACAGACTACGTTGGGCAGGTCAATTGAATGAATGTCAGTGAACAGAGGAGCGAAATTTGTATACCGGCAAAAACCAAAAGGCAGACGATCCAAAGGCAGACCAAGAATGCGATGGATTGATGATGTGGAGGCAGATCTACAACAGCTTGGGTTTGGGGCATGGAGACGAAAGGCACAAATGAGATCTGATTGGAGGGATGTGTTGAGGCAGGTCAGAGCCATCCATGGCCTGTAGCGCCAGGAATCAAAGCAGAGGCGTAGTGAGCACAACATGCGTCCGGGGCAAGGTACTTTATTGCCCCTTACTATGCCTCTGACTCCGAATAATCTTTTTAGAGAAGAAATAGTGAAATGAGCCCGATAGTATTGTAGTCACACGGTTTTTAATAAATTGCTTAGTTTTATTTTTTAGCTGTTTATTTTTTATTTGTCTATTTCATTTGGGGGCCACCAAAGGCAGACAAAAACGAGAGAGTTAAAACAGAGAATTGATTTTTAAAAAGTTTTAAATAGGTAGGTCTAGATCAGTGATTCCCAAAGTGGTCTATATAGACCCCCAGGGGTCTACGAGACAAAAAAGTTTGGGAACCACTGGTTCAACAAGAGGATTGGAAGCGTAGTGAAGCAAATCAATGTCACTATAGTGCATTAGTTAGAGCCTTAGTAGTTGCCATTGCAAGTTACCATCTGTAGGCTACTACGCTGATATCTTTTTGACAAAGCTTATATAAACTCACTCTGTCTGGTAAAAAGTTTGTACGCGTTATTTCTCCCACACCCATTCGCGGATCAAGTTGACCATAACCCTAAATTATTATTTGGCAAAGACAATACATGGATCAATTAAAAAAAAACAACAATTAGTCAAAAATTACTGGTAATTTATTTTATACGGACAAGGGAAATTAATTATTCTGTATATATGGAATGGGCGTAGCCAGGATTTTTTTCGGGGGGGGGGGAGGGGGACTAATATATGTATGTGTGTGTGTACATAATTAATCTTTATTACATTCTGACCCTTCATAGGCTCATCCTGGAGTTAGTTGACTCCCCGCCAATGCCAGCAAGGGGTTCTGGAGGAGCTCCGCCCCGTCGCCAAGCGCTATTTTGGGTATTGAAAGTCAACAAAATGCATATTCTGAGGCATTGACAGTGCATTATCCTGCTATTAAAAAGTTTTATTTCAAAAACTGACTTAGATCCTCCAGCGCCGTTCGGCGCATTGGGCGGCAATCTGTTACTGGCAATGTCTGAAGCCTCTTGCCACCTGCTCTGAGGACCTCCATGAAAGTGTGGCGCCAAGTTGTACTAGGATGTCATCGCAACTCTTATTATTCGTAATTCATTTTGTCAAAGAACATGACCCGCAAACCTCATGCGACGCTCTGTCACAAGCTTACTAAGGGGTCGACTCCCAGTTTGGCATAGGATTTCTTTGATTGAGACCCGATCTCTATAACTGATTCCTAAAATCCGTCTCAGCCATCTTTGTTGAGCCACATTTAGTGTTTTTCAATTTTGGCAGATGACTATTCATTGCACTTCATTAATGAAGCCCAGCCACTGGTAAAATGTGTAACCTCTCTTGACGACGCTCTTGGAATTAGGTGATTGTAGTTTGCTTTAGATTTTATATCGAAAAGGGAAGTTTTATCATCAAAATCATCTGTTGGGGGGTGTTAAACTAAAAAATCTCTGGAGTTGTTTTGTTTTTTAAAATTCAAAACCCCATTTAGCTACGCTCATAGAATTTGGTAACTAGTTTTCTTTAGAATACTATTGAAGAGAGAGGTTTTTAACCTCAAAACTCTCTCTAGTTGGATTTTAAACTCAAAACAATCTGGAGGGGTTTTTTAAATTTAAAAAAAAGCAGTCTTGAGAAGGGGGGTTTAAACTCAAAACCCAACATTGGCTTGGCTACGCTCAAAGCATTTTGTGTGCGTAGTTTGCTAGTTTGCTTGTTTTTTATATTGAAGAGGTATTTTTAGCTTCAAACCCCCCTGAAAAGGGGGGGGGGGCTTAAACTCAAAACCCCTTTGGCTACGCTCATAGAATTTTGAGTGTGTAATTTTTTTTTATACTGAAGAAGGGGTTTTATCGAAAATTTCGGAAAAAGGGGGGGGGGTAAAATCAAAATCTTCCTTAGCTATGCTCCTGGAATTTGGGGATTGTCGTTTACATTTTCTGTTTGTTTTGTTTTATATAATAGAAGAATTTAACTGCAAAACCCCCTGATAGGGTTTGTTTTTTTTAACTCAAAACTCCCTTGGCTATGCTGGGGCAAATAATGGTTTAGTATTAAAATCTCACCTAAAAATAAACAAAATGAAAGCAAAAAATCAGTTACAAAACTTCGACCACTGGAAACCACTCCACAATTCATCTCACACATAATATTGGTCTAGTCATCTGAACGCTCTAGCAAAAAAACTTATTCAATGGATCCCAGCTCATATAGAACTAGAAGGAAATGAGAAGGCTGACACACTCGCCAAGAGTGTGAGAACCAGCTCACTAATAAACTCTGCACTCTATCCAGAAGAATTGAAGAAATTAATTGTAAATAAAATAAATGAGAAATGGACGAGCTCTCATCCAAATCACAAGAAAGATGACGCTTACTTTAAGCGTCAAGACCAACGTCTAATCTTTCGACTCAGGACCGGACACAACAGAATGCGACAACACATGTACCGGAAGCTCAAAATTGGAACCAGTGAAATCTGCCCATGTAGTATCACCAGAGAATGCCGACCACGTCCTTCAAAACTGCTATCTCTACCAAGATGCCCGTATAAGACACTGGCCCCAAATCACCCGAATAGGAAGAAAACTATATGGAGAGCTCCCTGATTTGGAAACCACTGCGCAGTTCATCTCATGTATTGGTCTAGTCATCTGAACACTCCAACATAACAATGAGAACGAAGAAGAAGAAGAAGAAAAATCTGAACGCTCTAACATAATAATGACAATGAGGAAGAAGAAGATAGGCTAAAACAAAGATCACAACTAGACCCCAGACCATAGGAAACGTCCGTGAATTGGAACATTAATGCAAAGCTTCAAACAGAGATATACAATCGGGTCCAACCATAGATATAAAGTCGGGTCCAACCATAGATATTCAATCGGGTCCAGTTACTTGGACCTAATCCTAAAGCACCGAAACCAATCCTTTTATGCAACCAAATCCGATTAATCAATCCAGCTGGTTATTAGGACCAAAACGATCTCTTTCCGATGTGGTCTGATCTAAGTCTAACTTAGGGGTGAAAATTCAACTGAGATCCGCTAGCCAAGTCCAACATGTCCATCACATTGTTTGTTAGTTTTATATGCTTCGGGTTTCCTTCACGAATTGAAGATGATCCGAGTCCGGAACCTACTAGACGACAAACCACACTACCAGGAAGCCATTGTTTCACGTGGGGATTGTTCCAATTTGAGAAACTGGTGGATCAGGGGCGTAGCTAGGAATTCTCCATCGTTTAGAGGGCCCGGGGGTTTTGACATCTTTGGGGGGCTCCTGCATTCTGCGTAATATTTAATTTTTATTTTTTTTAATAAAAAAAAAACACTCATTTGGGGACCCCTTCAAGTGGGGGCCCGGGGGGATTTTTAAATTCTCCCCCCCCTCCACCTAGCTACGCCACTGTGGTGGATATCACATTATCAGTCCTCCTTTCTTTTTATTTTCCTTTTTTTTTCTTTCCCTAATTGTACTTTTTGAATTACATCATTATTCAAATTTTATGTAGTAAGAATCTATTCAGTCATGATTCAGTTATGAATGTTGGTTTCAACATACTAAGGCATTGTGGGGGATTTAGATCCGACGCAGAGCCAAGAGAAAACGAAAGAAAATTAGATTATAAATCTATTTAATTATTTAACTAAAATGTAGGCCTCCGCTTTTATTATTGCCTACTTGAGTAAGAGCTAACTCAGTCATCATCTAATGTTTAAAAAAAAATCATATACACGACCTTTACCCCAGACAAGTGAAGGCATGACTGGCAAAAAAAAATATATATTTTAACAAATAAAAATTCAATTTTTATTTTTGAGATGCGAGTTCTCCAAATCCGAAAATAAAAACAACTAAAAAAAATTGCTGACTTGGACGTGCGAGACAACACAGCCTCTGCCGTGACCAGGATTCGAACCTGGGTTGTCGCGGCCACAACGCGAAGTACTAACCACTATACGATCACGGCCAGTACGCCAGCACACTCAACTTGCAAAATTAAAGATAACATTGTTAATTAAAAAATATATATCTTGTTTAAAAATATATAGAATTCAATATCTTTTTTCTAAAATATATGATATTTATTTATAAATATATTAGAACTATATTATAGTGCCTTTAAAAGATAATGATTAGATTTACCGAAATGTGTCTCTATCTATATAATGAGATATGTTTTGCCAGGATGGCTTTCATTAGACTAATTACCTTTTCAAATTAGACTAATTACCTTTTTCAATTTTATTAATTAATTTAACTTGGAAATCAAGCTAAACGACAATAATTTTTGTTATTTCTATAATTAAGATGAACAAACTTTGTACTTAGTTATTTATTTTTTATTTATGTGAAGCTAACTTATATTTGTTTACTGACTGCCATTTTTCCGTTAGTCCTTGTAATAAAAAACCTGGACTTCTTTAAAACACGCTTCAAAATCTAACATAAAATGGCGCAGACGGGAACGTATCGAGAGGAATTGGAAAATGAACTTAAACAAACAGACCCAAATTCACATGCAAACAGATTAATAGCACAAGGTAAACATATCTAATTCATTTAACTGTGATAATCAGATTGATTCACGTTCGTTTATGTAGATCTGTCCCATATCTCGGAATGACTAATTTAGAGACTGTCAATCATTCATCAAGACTCAAACTCAAATTTTACATTTTACCATTTAAAAATGGTTGTCCACAGTCCAGTCTTGGACTCTTGGCTCTTGGTCTAACCAAAAGCCGGTCAGACTAGATCTAGATCTGCGCACAGCAACATTTTTTTACCGCTTGCAGTCATCGCACCCTTTGTCTAAGAGCATAGTTTTTGTTATTGCATGATTATTATAGCAGTGCCAGACAAAAAAAAGTTATTTTTCAAGTAGATCTAAATCCTGATTGTCCTGAATGTGAAACTCAACTGTCTCAAATCTCAACCAGTTGAACCAACCACATTGACGTCAGTGAGAGCCATTTTATGTAAAAAAGAAAACATTTAGAGTGGTGGGGTAAGTGTGTCTATGCTCAAGTTAGCTAGGCGAAAAAACGCGGAAGTGTGAAAGTAAAAAATGACCGATAAACTTGAGATTCTATATTAGGGAGATTGCGTTTTTGACTTTTTTTCACATAATGATAAACCACACTTGCAAATTTAGTACACTTTTGAATGAAATGTGAGAAGTTTTAAACTTGTGTTATCGATTACTTTAGACAATGGCCTATATAAAGCTTAATTACGTTTTTTTTTATTTGTCATTTTTACATTTATTATAAAAAATAATCATTTTTTGTTTTTAGCAATACAGGGTCCAGGAAAATGATCAATGATTCATTTTTTTTTTCACGGTAGATATCATGCCTGGCTATAATTCTACCATGTTTTATCGCGATATCTCTGTCGCATCTCTCAAAAACTTGAAAATACGGTTTACCATTGGGGGCTATGGGATTTTCAGAATTTACTGAATTTTGATAAGAAAATTTCATCAATGTAAAACCACTGGAGGCTATGTAAGGCCTAATATTCTGGATATATTCAATTAGATTTTATGTATTAATCGTCGTTCCATGAATTATAAAGCGCATTTGAAAAATAATTGTTTCAGATGATTTTGATCCCACTTTTTTAAATATTTTGTTATTTTCTGCCATCAGAACGCCGCCATTTTGTCCCCGCCTCTCTGACATTTCTTGTAGATCTAGACCCGATAATTTGTTTATTTCATCAATATTTACATTTTAAACAAGTAAAGTTCATAAATATAAATGAAATCAGATTTGTGAGCTAGAAATTTACTATGGATACTAAATCTACTATTATATTTCTTATTTAATAAGTAGATTTATCCTCTACGAAACTCAATTCCAACTTTTTGAGCGGGGGGGGGGGGGTGTCTCGCTGGCTTAGCGAGCGAGACGCTCTCATGATGACTCATCTTACTTGTTCCATGTCAACAATGTTAAGTCAAAACGACACAAAAAAAATCATAACTTTCTAACTATTAGACATACAGTCATAATTTAAACACCATTGGAAAGTTCTTTATAAGTATTTTAATGATGTACTAACGAAAAATTGTTTTTTCAAAGATCCAATTTTTTATTTCACCTCCCTACTCAAGTCCAAGTCTTCACTCACAATCACAATATCGAGTCCAGTTTCACAATAGTTTCAGTCCAGCTGAAAGTCTTTATTTTTTTTGTCTCACTTCACCTTTAGGGTGACCCATTTTCTATTTAAAAGCTTCTTGTAAATATGTCAAGTTATACACCATTGTTTGCAGAAATGGATGACTATCGATTCCGTTTAACATTAGAGACGAGTATGAAACTGTTGCGGGTTGAAGTTTATTATTTGCATTGTCTTCTTATTCTGTTGATTAATTAAATCATTTTAAATCTCATCAATTGTAGATACTTAATGTATAAGAAGCAAACTAGCATTGTTACTTTTAGTAGTAATTGATGATTTATTTATTGCGCACAATGAGGCTGCCAAACGTAAACGCGTTTATGTTCCACATTGGGGCCCAAAATTCCACATTTTCAATCTGCTGAGTGTTCCACATTCTGGATATTCGGGGTATGCATGTCTGCTAGCTATTTTCTAACACACATAAAATATGTCAGTACTTTGAGTTTAATAACTGAAGTTGTTAGACGATTCCAATATTTCTAGAAAAATATCTAGCATTCTATATTAGGGAGATTAAGAAAGGTCAAAGTCAATCTGATTTATTAATTTGTATTGTCATTATGTTTAAACTTTAAATTAACTTAAATAATTCACTGTTCATTTTTAGACAGCCTTTAATAATGATGTGCAAACTAAATAACCTATTGGGCTTTGGAGGTGGTTTAGTTTTAAAGAAACCACCTTAACCTGTTGTTTATAAATAAGTTTGCTTAAAGCTTTTGAAATGAAATTTTTTTTATTGCATACATTTTCAAATATTTATTACTTTTCCCTAGAAATTGACAGGTTAACAAAAGGTGAAGATGACAAGAAAGAAAGACCTCTTGTGGCTATGTATGATTTGCACACAGACCGTCAACAGAAATGTTCACTTAAAATTAGAATACCAGTAAAGGAACATCCAAGAGTGAGTACATTATAAATTTTGTCACGTGAATGTGTTTACAGCAATGTATAATGAATTATTTGTAAGTTATATAAAAACTTTGTTTGATTGTATTTTTTTTTTCAGTATAACTTTGTTGGTAAACTGTTGGGTCCTAAAGGTCAAACACTAAAAGCTCTACAGGACCAAACTGGTTGTAAAATGGCCGTCATGGGTAAAGGATCAATGCGTGAAAAAGAAAAGGTGAGATTTGTTACCCCCAATAAATGTCTCCTGAACTTATAAGGAGCAGATCTGAGATGATACTAGTTCTGATTAAATACTCTATTGTTGATTGTGTTTTTTGTTGTTTTCCTTTATAGGAAGAGGAACTTCGCAAGGAAGGTGGAAAATACGCACATTTAAATGAAGATCTTCATGTTTTGGTTGAGTGCTTCACTGATATCACAGATGGTTACCACAGACTTGCAGGGGCTCTTGTTGAATTAAGGAAATTTGTCATTCCTGTAAGTTTTTGTATTTTGAACTGTCAGCTGGTTTGCTTTTTTTTCCCTGCTTGTCTTTGTTTTCTGCAATATTTCAACAAACTTAGATGAAGAGTTGTGTTTCAGAGCTAAGTGTTAGAATCTTTCAAAGTTTTTATGTGTGGTATTATCGTATGCTCTTTATTTTAGGATATGGCTGATGAAATGTACGGAGGTGATATGGTTATGGATGAAATGGGCATGAATGGAGGTGGTGCCCCAAGAGGCCGTGGAGGATTTAGAGGAGGGCCACCAGAGAGAGGGTGAGTCAACTTTTACAGATGTATTACTGTAATTAGATTTTTTTGACATGACTGTTTTAAGAGCATTTTATCTTTTGTTTTTTTAGCTTTTGAAATCCTTTTTGTAAATTAACGTTTTTATATATATCTATATTTAAGGGGTCGTGGTGGATTCCGTGGTCGTGGAAGTGGACCTGCCCCACCACCTGCTGGCAGGTTTGTTTGTTTTAATTCTGTGTTTTAGGTGTTAAAACTTTTTTATATAATTTTTTAAAAAATTTTTGCATGGCTTGCATATATTTTTTTCTTCTAATGTTTTGCAGAGGAGGGCCATCTACTAGAGGAGCACCACCACCAAGGGGAGCACCTAGAGGGGCACCAGCCTCTAGGGGAGCACCACCAACAAGAGGAGGTGCCCCATCCAGAGGAGCCAGAGCTGCAGCTCCTGCTGCTGGTTATGATGGCTATAGTTCACAGGTTGGTTTGATCGTGTTTTATATCCTTGTATTTGTTCTAGAAAAATGTTTTGGTTGTTTAACTAAAGGTTTTCCTACTAGTGTGATATTTTTAAACCACTTCACTTAACGGTTTGTAATAGTTGTGATTATTTCCTATAAACATACTAAGAGCAACATTGTTTGGAGGTCTGTTGTACAAATTTTTTTTAAAAGCACATAATTAAAACGTTTTATTTGTTATTGAAGAAAAAATATTGATAATATTTTTGGCTTAAATCATGTTATTTATTCCTCAGGGCTATGGATCTGGTTATGGAGCCAATTATGATGCATCCTATGAGGAGGCTTATGGACAAAGCTATTCTTCTGGGTAATTTTTTAGAAGGCCTTGCAATTTTTATGGGTTTTTTTAAGCATGCATATAAAATGTCATTTGGTTTTTGTATGTTGGCTCAATTTTGAAACAGGTAGATCTGTCTACAAATGCATGTTGTTGTTTTTTTTATATCACTTTTTTTTTTCTGCTCATTCATCTGTAGAGCAGTTTTACTACTTGGAATATTTAATTTTTTTATTCATAATACTGTTACTATTTTCAGTCACATTTTTTTATGTAACTTTAAGTTGCTAAGTAAGTACATTATTCTATTTTTATTTTGTGTTACAAATTTTTTAAATTGCTAATTTTTTTTTCTTTTTGCAGGCAAGATGGTTCTTACTATGAATATGGCCCTACAGCAAGTGGTGCTGCTGCATATGACTCATATGGTAGTGCTGGAGGTTATGGAGAATATGGTAAATTTGACTTCATCTGTCTGGCTTTATAACTTTTTTTCTTTCTTAACCCTTGAAACATCACAACCTTGTATTGAAAGGATGGCCAATTCACTGAAGAAAAAAAAACTTCAAAGGAAAATCAATGGGCTATTCAAATTAACTAAAAAAAAAACTAATTGTTATAGCTTTAAAAATATTTCTCACACAGTTCACCAAACAAGCTTCTTTGTCAATAAGGAAAATTATGCTAATTAGATCAGGGCCCAAGTCAGCTAAATTAATTTCAGGTGCTTAATGTATGATCTGTAGTATTCCTTGTCCTAAATATACAGTTATGTGGCTACCAACCTTCTTTTTATGTCAGTTTTTTTGACCATTTTCTAACCATGCTTATAAAATGCTTAAATTTCGTAGGTGTGATAGAAAGTATTTTAAGACGCTTCGAGAGTTAAATCCTGGTTATGTGTGAATATTCAACGGTATACAATTGTGGATTTTGTAACCTGACATTTTTTTTCTTCTATCGTTTCAGCTGAAAGCTGGGGTACTGCTGGTGGCAAAGCCCCACCATCAACTCGAGGAGCTGCTAGGGCGCCAACCCGTGCCCACCCTTACTCTAGGAGTGCTCCGAGCGGAAGCTACTGAGCTGCACTAGCCTTTTGAGGGCTATGTCCAACCATAGGTCAACTCTTCCGAAGGCATTATTTTGTGCACTTTCACTGCCATGGCCAGATAGGTTCACAGAATGCATATTTGTTCTCAGCAAGTTACTGAGGTACACTATAGGGGGCATTTTTAGTTTCTAGTAAGACCTAAAAGCTAGCTAACAATATAAAGGGTTGAAATAAAGTATATGGTTGGGTAAAATTTAATGTTATATGGCTATGTGAACCTCAAAGCAAAACTGTCCAAGATATGTATAAAATTGTTGAGTTAAATGCATTTTATTGTAGACCATCATTCCCTGAATAACATTTTAGTTGTGGGTTTTAAATAAAAGTTGTTTTATGACATGATTTTAAAATGACATAAATGTTCTGCTATCATTACTATTAATACCATATTGTTTTACTTCGTTTAATGTTTAAGTTTTAAACCTTCAAGTAAATACTATGTCCTTTAATGTTGTAAATTCAGTGTAGATTTAGCTTGTTTATTGTTCAATTCTATTTTAACCCAACTTTGTCAGTGAAATCAATATTGTGAACATTTTTTTTACTCAATACATTTAGGTGCCCTCACGCGCCTCATTTTTTTATAAGGTATCTTTAACTCATGTGTACATAAACTTCATTTCTCTTTTAAAACCCAGCAAAAGTTGTATTTCAGTTCTTCCTAAAAGTGTTAAGTATTGTTCAATACAATGTATTCAGTTTAATTTTGTTCATTGGTCAGTAATAAAAGTCAAACTTAATAAAAACTCTTTAGGGTCAATGTAAGTTTTATTCTGCATGACACTTTTATCAAAAGTCATTTTGAATTTAATGTTAAGACTAAAAATTCAAAATAAAACCAATGTAAGAAAGAAAAAAAAAGATTCTTATTGATATACAATTACTTTTTTTAAAATTGTTACTTAAACTTTTTTTTTTCTGAAATTTTCAGTTCATTAAAAAGTTTCAAGTTTAATCCTGTTAGTATTAGACATTAAAGAATTTATTTCAATGTATTTGTTAATACCATAATCTTTGAGAAAGATATTGGAATATTTTGTTATAAACATTTCAGATGAATAAAAATTTTGTTACTCAAAATAATTTAAAGACGTTCAGTATATATTCGTTAAGCCCACCACAGTTCAATTTTTAAATCAATTTTGTTGTAATATTTCTTGTAAAAAAAATTAATCATAATAAACCTAGACTAAAGAAAACCAATATCTTTGAGTAAAGCTAAACTTCCTTGACTTGCAGTATGTTAATGTTTGTCCCAGAAGATGTTAATGGGCTGTATAGCCAATTATTTGTCTACCTTCAAATATTAACCACTATTATAAGGTCTACTGTGACCCAAAGGTGTAAGAAAGCCAATGTACAGACACCATAAGAAGAGCAGATAATAATACCCTGAAATTAAACAGGGACACCGCTTTTAAATAATCGGGTTTATTTAAAGCCCTAAAATTAAAAGCAAAGGTGAAAAAAAGCCAAAGTCCAGGTAAATAAGATTTTAAACATCAATAAGAAAAGGCATTTTGAATGACATAGTCATTGGTAGGATACTAATTTGACTTCTAAATAATAAAGTTAGGCATAATATACCCTAAATTATTTAAATTATGCTTTATTATTAAATTGTCCAAGATAAGTCCATAAGAATCAAAATGCCTTTTCATCTTTAATCAAAGTTAAGACTCTTTAAAAAAAGATTTTTAAAAACACTTTAAAATAGTATCTCTTTTTAGTATCTACCATACTAGTAAATTGTTTAAAAATAAAGCTTAGTTTTGCTTTAAATTTTCTGACATTCTAGGTCAATTAAAAAAAAAAACTATTATGCCCTAAAAAGGGGAGCATGAGTTTAAAATATGTTAATAGGCTAGGCGATATGTAGAAGTATATAATTTAATGTCTATAGTGTCCTCTTCATTAGTGGGTTGTTATTTACTGATAGTTCTTAGAGCTAACCATGTTAGTTTTGGTTTATTACTAACAGTTGTCATGTGTATTTCCAGAACTCGCTGGAAACTGTTTGACAGAACCTAGCAACTGTCAAAAGATTATGACTGATACATCATTTGAGATGGCCCGAGAGACCAGCTGAGAGGATTTTACCAGAGTTATCTGAAAGTGCTGCTGATGGATATGATAAACAAGAAAACAAAAACCAATTGTTTGTTTGTTGAGTTATTGGTTTTGTGTGGTTGCCTTTTAAATTTTATTTACACACATGCACCTACCTACAAGACAACAACCAAAAAAAAAAGACTTAAACACAAATTATGTATGTGTGTATATATATATATATGTATTTTATTCTCTGTTGTTGCCAAGTGTTAACATGTACACTGAAAATAGCAGGCCTTGTAACAACTAGCTGATTTCTTTTTAAAAAATGTATGTTGATTGTCTACTGGGTAGTGCTGTGGCTAGTGAGTTGTTCAATCATCGTCACCATCAAAATCCCAGTCATAGCCATAATATGCTGTGAAAAGTAATGAAACGAATTATTTTTATTTACTGGTATTTAATATTTTGTTAGTGATTATAGCTACTGGGAATTTTCGCATAGACTCAAGGGTGCGAAAGAAAATGATATATGGAAGACCTTATAAAATATTTCAGTGCTCAAAAACTCTTATTGTAAATAGCTTATCTCATGTATCACTTATTGTGTGCTCCGGAATACACACACATACACGTTTTATGCTATTGAAGATATTTATTGGGTGATTTAAAAAAAAAAACATCACATCATTTATGGCAATATGTATTGTCCACGAAAATAAATCTGCAGGTTTACGGTTCAGACCGTCGCAAGTTGCATCCGAGAGCTGATCTCGGACAATGGTCGCAGGATTGATGCCAAAAAGCACAATGATTAGGATTCAGTGAAATCGCTTTTGGCCCAAATAATCTTAAGTTAAAAAACTCTAAATACAAAACTACCATATTCCCTGTCTGTACATGAAACAGCTACAAATTATTTGCAGCCAGCCATACACATTTTGTAAATGACTTTCTGGGAAATCCATTCTTTTTGTTAGATCTTATAGGAAACCAGAGACTGCATCACATACTTAAGGAATACCTTTTTTTTTTAATGTTAGTCATTTTATATTTTTAACTATAAAGATCCACCCATAACCCACGAAGAGATAGTAGGTTTAAAAAAAAAAAAAGTACTAACATAAAACTGGGTAAGTGAACACGAATCTCGAAAACGGCATTAACGATTTTCCTAGAAATTTGACAGTTTATGTACATCTTTTGGGGAAAAGAATTACTAGCTAATTATCCACACAAGGTGACATTCATTTGAATTTATTATAGTTTCTCTCATACTTTAGTCGTAAGTGGTATTTCAAAGAGGGACCATCTGTGAGTTTGTATGAACGTACAGGATGGGGGAAGCATAGTTTGTACATGAAAGATTTCATTTATAGGCTATGCGTCATTGTCGTTTTTTAGTTCACTAGTCAGTAGCATTTCTAGCGCCGGTGCCACCCCTCCCCCATGCAATGAAAACTATCGTTGGGTTGTTAATAAATCGAATCAATTGTATCTATTTTGTTGGTCATTTTATCAACAGCTATTGTAGGCCTATATTAAAATATACGATTATTAGAAGCCAACCTAACGTCAGCTGAATATGTTTTCATTTTCGGATACTAATGACTTAAACTTTATCAAAACTGTTTTACATTAGGCCAGCGTTTCTCAAACTTTTACTGGCCATCGTTAAAAAAATAATAATTAGGAGCCTACAACCAAAGTGGAGGTGCTGAGAGCGTTCTCTGGTTACATCGTTGAATCGCAAGCGTGCTTAGGTGCTGTCAGGAAAGGACAGAGAGGGATGAAGACATAGGAGCTTAGTTCGGATGATCCAGAGAGAATCATGATTCTAGAGGTCGCAGAGTAGACGATGAGAGAGTATACCAAATTATTACAGAATGTATTGTCTTGCATGGAAATATGGTAGAGAGAGAGGACTGGTACACTAGTGAGTGTTACCCGGCGCGGAGCGCACCCCTCAGTAGCCCCATGGAGACTCTCTCTTCCATTTGTCCTCCCACAATTCAATTTTCTATCACGAAAAACATTTTTTAATTTACTTTAAAAAAAAAAAAAAAAAAAGCTTAACAAATTTGTGTAATTATATCATTTAGTAGGCCTACGGATCGACCTAGACATAATAAATCTGTGCGATTAGAAGTTTTTGTTTAGCTTTCTTAATGCGCTATGCCCCTATCCCTTGTCTGGACCAGTTGGAAAGAAGGGGATATCTTGGTGAATGTTTACATGTTCGTTTTTTTATTTTAATGCATTAAAAAAATGTTCAATCAGGGCGCAAGAATCCTTAAGGGGACTAATTTAACTTATAATCACGACAATTGTCAAGAACGATTTCTTTTCCTTGTTCATCATACTTAGCAAAATGATTAATTACCAAAAGTTAATGAACTTAAATTAACTAGTTGGTTTATTTTTTGTTTTATTGATTCTTGTGTTGTCAGGTTAAAGAAGTAATTTGCAAAATATTCAGCTTAATTCGAGATTGGGTGTGGGAGAAAAAAACTTTTTTACCATACAAACAGAAGACGTAAGCTATGTAAAAAGCAGTGGGTAAACAAGGCCAAGAACTCTGGGATCGATAGCAGATAACGCGTGAACCAATGGAAAAAAAATGTTGGCCACATGACTGATCTATAAAAGTTTGGTTTATATTCAGTAAGGTATTAGTCTATATAATACGCATTTAAAGTTTTTGTTTTATTTTTTTATAGGCTTATGTAAATTGTTATCAGATTATTTTAACTTGAGAACGAATTTTAACAGGACCACGTTTTTGTACTAAGTCTAAGATGACTTACAATACATGGAATACTCATTGATGGAGGTACTTTGTTTTATTATATATCTTTTGGGGGTATGGGGATTAAGCAATTTCCCAACAGACTTTAACTATTTAATAAGAATTAATCACTTCCTGTATTAGGCCTATCATTCACAAAGCTATTCAGAACGAGGCAAGTTCTGCATATAATTATATGAAATCGAAAAACAAGCAAAATGTAAAATATAATAGATAGGCCTATTATTAAAACGTATCTAAGATAAATAACTGCACATTTACAGCCACATTAACGCTATTTCATTAACTGACTGGTTAAATTTCTTTGTTCACTTATTCGTGTTTTCTTGGGAACAAGATTGATGGAATGAAACGCAAGAGAAACAGCGTGTTCAAAATGTGCACCAGACAGTGAGTAGATAAAAGCTACGTAAAAATAAATAAAAGCATAGGCTCACATGTATAGCTTATGTAGGCTTATATAGATTACATAGCGACTGCAAGCTAACACTAACCCATAGGACCCTCATTCAAATTACCAAAATGGATACATCATTCTAGCTTTATATATCATTTTGCTGTACATCTTGATATCCAAAGAAAAATTCTGAGGACTCTCTAAGAGCCTATGCTGTTAATCCCTTTGCTCACCCTTAAATCCGGGCCTGGCCACTATTATCTGACGTCTAATACCTGGGTTCCTGGTTCGAATCTAGGTGAAGACTGGGATTTTGAATTTCTGGACTTTTAGGGCGTCACTGAGTCCACCCAACTCTAATGTGTAGCTGACTTAAGTTGGGGAAAGTAACCGTTGGCCACAGAAACAGATGACCTTAACATCATCTGCCCTATAGATTGCAAAGTCTGAAAGAGGAACTTTACTTTTCTTTTTCTAATACAAGCACTGGGCATGCTAAATGTAAATGAACTCACCTGGAGATCCGTATCCACTGAATCCGTATCCAAGACCACCATAGTTGTTGTAGTTATTGTAGGTGTTGTAGTTATTGTAGGCGTTGGCACTAGCACTAGCGCTGGCTGCGGCGGAGGCTTGTGCGTAGGCGTTGTTGTTGCCCCAGCCTCCGTAGTTACCTCCCCATCCACCCAAGCCTCCGTAGTTGCCTCCCCATCCACCATAGTTTCCGCCCCACCCTCCATAGTTACCGCCATAGTTACCACCCCATCCTCCACCCAAACCTCCCCAACCGCCGTATCCGCCTTTACCTCCCCAACCGCCGTATCCGCCTTTACCACCCCAACCGCCCAAACCTCCCCACCCACCATAACCCCCTTTGCCGCCCCATCCGCCGTAGCCCTTGCCGCCCCATCCGCCGTAGCCTCCCAAGCCGCCCCATCCGCCGTAGCCCTTGCCTCCCCATCCGCCATAGCCTCCGTAGCCGCCAAGTGCGTAGCCCTTGCCGTAACCACCGTATGACGGATAGGTGTTGTAACTGTATCCGGAGACACTCAGGGTCAATGCAACGACCAACACTAGCAGACACGAAAGATGATTCATGGTGAAATCTGCAATGAATAAATAGAACACAATAATCAAAAACAAGAATTAACACGTTTGAATTTAGTTTAAGATTAAAATAAACGCAAAAGTACAAGTAGTCTGGTAGCCTATTTAACGACCCGATTTGGGATTGTTGTTTTTTTTTTTTTTTCCACTTTGTTTGAATAATGTTTCACGTGTTTCGGATGTTCCTTCAGAGTTGTAGATAATTGACTTCTTAGTCCTAATCTCCCGCAGGAGGACGGGGGAAAAGCTGCTGGCAGGATATGAACCCGGGACCATCAAGGCGACCGAACAACAGTCCAGCGCACATTTTAAAGATCCCTTTTAAATAGTCATTAAAAAAAATCCTTTTTTGATACAATCAAAAAATCTTAGACATTTCATTCCGCAGTGCTGAAAAATGCACAAAACTTATCTTTTTGTGATATGTTAAAATACTTCTCTCATCAATACTTCCGTTTTTTAAACACCAGATACCAAAAAAAAAAACAAAAAAAAACTTGTCTTTTATTATATATAGTAGCCTCCGTGAAATCACCAATAGCTGTTAGCCCTCTCTTTTGAATTAATATCAGAAATTCACACAATGAATGAACATGAAAATCCCGGTAACGCTTGGGGAGGGGTGTGTGTGTGTGCATGGATCTTAAAAGGACATTTTATGGAGAAATAAAAATTAATTTGAAGAAAAAGGTACACTGTTTAGACCACCCTCATTTAAATTTCAATTTAGTGGGTCTACAATTTTAAGCAATAAAATAAATTAATATAGAAAAACAAGAGAGGGCGATGTGGGCAAATGTAAAGGCATTTTAAGGGAAACGTAAAGAAAAACGGTTTAAAAAATAGATATATTGAAAGAGATTATGATATTAATAGGAAAATTAAACAATGACAAGGGGAGACTTAGGTCTAAAATCAATTAGACCTATTAAATCTAGATCTCTATAGGTCTGTTCCTATGCTGTGTCTCGTTCGTTTAGGCTACCTTCCCCTAGTGTAGTCACTACTGACCTAATATAGTCTGCCAAACGTTCAATGTAGCTAACTAAATAATTGCAAATTACAAACAAAAGGGATGATAAATTTAAGTGCTAAACAGTGCCAGACGATTCTCGTAAACGTTTCCAAATACAAAGATTATCCAAACTTCCTGTATTCTGGACACCGGATACACCAAATGTTATTTAAAGTTATCCTCCGTAGATGAAAATCTCCATTAGAGGACCAATACAAGCTAACTCTTAAAAAAAACACAACATTATGGCTAGGCAGACATGTATGGGCCTAAACATGTGGGGCACCACGATAAAAAATCATGGAAAAATAACTCTTTCATTTCTGCAAGCCAGACTAGAGTTATCCCACGTATACTTTTTTTAATTTACTTATAAACACTCTATACAGGATTATATTTTTTTAACGTTTATGTCTTTCAATTAATATCAAAATTTCGTCCGTTTATTTTTCTCTCATAATAAGCCTTTTGTAAATACCACTAAACTTGTTATCATTCAGTAGCATGAAATCATACTGAAAACAAATGAATGCTAGCTATTGTGATATTCAGAACAAGCGCAGACATAATTCTTTAAAACTGAAAGTCTTATTAAATATTATTCCGTCATTGTGTAGTTGTGTAAGCATTAACTTCTGTGCTTAGTTCTCTCAGCAAGATACTGTATTAAAATTGGCTTTTACTTTGTTTATTTTACTGACGATCCTATGCTTCGTACCTAAACCTTGTAAAAATATAAAATATCGTATATCAAATTGACATTTTTAATATTATCTTTGTTGTTGTTTTTTTTTATTAACGCAATTTTGTAAAAAAAAAAAAAAAAAAAAAAACACCAGAAAAAAATGGATAAATACGATCTAAATTGAAAAGATAACCTTAAAACTGTCAACTTACTGTTTTAAGCACGGCTACTATCTCTTGGAAAAAAGCGGCACTTTCAACTCAATAATTATTTCTAAGTTCTCGACTTTTATACTTTTCTTTTCATGAAAATGCCGGGCTAATCACTAGTCTACTGTCCTTCACTTCACCCTACAACTCATCGCATGCCCCTGGGGGGAAATTGGCGGCCAAGCGAGCATAGTTTTAGAATTTTACTGTCGTATTAGAATGTCACAGAAATATTTGATGAATGAAATTTCTACATACGGATGAGAAAAAGCAAAAAGTTGATGGGGTCGTTTGCGGTTTTCGATGAGTTTATCGGCAGGATTAAACGCTGATCTTATCTCTTGTCAAATTAGCTCGATGGCTTACCCATCACTCCATTCATGACATCGTCTAGTTAAAGTGTGATAGACCAATGTTTAAGCATTTTGTCAGTGACTGCGGGCTTAATCTCAAGATGGCACGTGCTGGTAAAGAAGAGCAATAATAATAGATGGAAAATGGCGTGTACTAAAAATGTGAATATATGTATGTCTTAAGTCAGGGCCGGTCTTAGGCTACTGCAACCTACGCGCTCGCAGTGGGCCCCGCGCTTTCATAGCCCCCGCGCTAATTCTAGGTGTAGTAATAAAGTTGCAAAATATATACGAAAAATTCCTGGAATTCTCTCAAATTTATTAAAAATCTCCCGAAAACTCATAAAAATCTCCTGAAAAATAGACAAAATGTCATTTGTGAATGTCATTCATTGCGGTAAACGCCAAAATCCTACGAGCGATAAAAGAAAAAAAAAGGCATTGTAAACTTTCATGTAAAAAAATGTAATAGTCGGGCGAATTTTCACCTGAATCGGATGTTCCAATACTTTATTTACTTTCGTAGTCACTGGCACAATACCATATGTTGCAAGGCTCGTAAAGTAAAGTAAATTTGATCGCAATTTTGTACTTAGTAATGAATACAATTCAAAGTCGAATTTTTTTTTGCAATACAAAATCTTCATTTTCACTTATTATCCGTATTCCCACCCAGAGTAGGCCCCGCGCAATCAGTTTCGCATAGGGCCCCGCAATTGTTAGGACCGGCCCTGTCTTCAGTGATATTAGGGAAGCTTTGTATTTTGTGAAATGGACATATTTTGATGGTCCTTTTTGGGTCTGGGCTTTTTTTTAAAGTCTGTAGTTAACGTGTGCTTTGTTCTGTCACACGTATTCTTTCCGCTTCGGACTGTCTCCACTAGGGTTGGGAATACTAACCCTGACGTCTCTTACACCTGACGTCCCACAGGAGTATTGGACCGGGACGTAGATTCTCTTATCTGAAGGAAAGTCGTAAACTTGTGGAGGAAACAAACAAATGTTTGGAAACTGGAAACAAGAGAAGCGCAAGTGTCGATGTAAAAAAGAGAGAGTGTTGTTTATTGTTGTAGAAAGGAGGTTCTCAAACTTTTTTGGACTTGGGGACTCCTTTATATAGTTTTCAAATTTCAATTTTGTGAATATGCCTATAGGCCTAACTTTTGTTTAAAATAATATTTAAAAAATTAATGAGGTGGATGAGATTTTATCAGTGTATTTATGTACGGCACAATGTTTGTAATTAGCGACCTCAAATATCAATAAGCACAAATTTCTAGTCAGTTTCTTTTATTTGTAATGAGGTTTATTACTGTAATAAATCCATGTTTTACCAAATAAGAAGATGCGAACGCAGTCAGCATTTTCTGTTCCCATAATGCTAGATATAAAATTGGAATCTGTTTTTTTTAAACGAGAATTTTTGGTTTGTGTTATTTCAATAAGCTGCTCCCGTATTAATGTGGATTCACTTGTGATTGGAATCTGAGTTTGTCCACACGCAAAATGGTTCATTCGGGTTTATCCAAGTGTTTTAGGTCGTCAAAGAATAGTTAGTTAAGTAATAAAGATATTAAACAGTAGTGCGTGGCGAGCTAATTATTTTAAAAATTATCTGATCGGATAAACTTGCTTTTAGCAGAAAATTTACTTTAATTGTATAAAATTTCCACTTTTCTGCGGACCCCCTACGGTCGCCTTGAGAACCCTTGGGGATCCGCGTACCTCTGTTGTAGAATATATACAGTAGAGTAACCTGGGAAGTTAATAGTAGTTCAGCTAGGTGGAGAGATTGCTTTTCCTTGTCATGTGATACTGGTGGGTGACTTTGTCCGAGACCAATCGTTATAGAAGGCCTACGATGTCGCAACCTGTGGGCAGCTTAGACCAATAGCTCGTTGCCACGTCAAAGGTCAGTGTTGAGGGCTTCTATAACGAATACGTTTTATGAAGAATGTGTGTGTTTTGTGGCAGCCCCTTTTGTTAATTAAACAGATGAAAACGCAAAATCTACTTGTAGACTAAACATGTATATAAAGCCTTAATATTGTTATATTTAAAGGAAAGTTCCCCTAACAGATGATGTAAAGGTCAACTGTTTGAACTGTTTCTGTGGCCTTCGGTTAACTAAGGTGTCATGTGGCTAGCACAACGACCAACCACCTTTACTTTTTCCCAACTAAGTCAGGTAGGCCTACCCATTAGAGCTGAGTGGACTCAGAGGTGCCCTAAGGATCCTGAAATTAAAAATCGCATGCTTCACCAGGATTCGAACAAGGGACACAGGTTTGGAAGCTAAACGCTTACTTTACCACTCATCCACCACCTCCTTTGTGATATTTAGTTAGCTAGAATTAAGAGAGAGAGAGAGAGACTTGGAGAGAAAGTTAGACACTAGAGAGCTGTATTATAGAAATGTATTAATAAACATAGAAGAGATAGACTTGTCTTTGCTGTTGTTTGAAGAATAGAACTTAGAGTGATAAACCAACAATAAAAGAACGTGCACTGTAAGAGATACTTAGTGGCCCAAGACCTACTTCCAACTTTTGATTTTGAGGATAGTGATTGTGATAAAGACATGCGACTTTTCTATTAGAAGTGCACTGACAAGTGCACCACAATACATGTCATTAAGTTTTATGTCATGCTCTCTTTCTCTCTCTTATTATTAAAAAAAAATATATACCTTTGCTGGTACTGCCTTTTATAACACAACGAAAGCAAAATAAAATTATAAAAGAATTTGATACCTTTTGTTAGGATTTTTAAAGTGTCCGCTTGGGCCCCCATTTGGTCATGGGCCCGGGTTCATTGAGCCCCATCGCGCCATGAATGCTACGCAACTGTCTCTATCTTTTTCACTGCCTGATCTCAACCTGTCGTCACTTTTGATCCAGACACTGCTGACACTATTTTTATTTATTTATAAAGATCCACTCAAAGACTTCGTATAAATTTAGAGAAAAAATAGGGGAAAATAGGATAGCTCCCATGCCATGTAATATACGCTTTAGAGTTTAGAGTGACGGTTACGATGGGCCCTGAGTTTGATCCTTGACCCCCGCTATCTCCCAGCAGTCCCACAGGAGGTTTGGGATGGTATAACTTTTTCTTTGCTACAATGCAAAGTTTAATTTGATCTTGAAAATATTAAGTCCTCGTCTTTGAGCTCAATGAGTAGGGCAACAGATAGGTGGATTCTTTTTGTTGAAAGATATGTCTGATACAACTGTTTTGAGAGAGGAGAGGTGGTGGGGGGATGTGTCAGATGTTAGTAATTGATCGTTCTTCCCGCTGGGCTTACTGTCAAACGATCGCGCTCCTACCAACTCAATTAACAACTGTGATTGGCAGGTACTCCATACTCGACATAACACTGACGGTATTTCTCCAGGCGTAAACATGATTTGGGGAGGTTGGGGGGGGGGGATAAACTATGATGACATTTTTGTCACAGAACTCATTAAATGTCACCCAGACATAGTAGTTAGCAGTCACATAACTTGGAGGGTCTCAAATTGTGGTTCGCGACCATCTAAGATTGAAACATTTAGTTCCTACGAATGGGTTTTAATGTCGCATCAGTGGCCCACATTTTCAATGGGACATGTTTTTTAACAAAAGGAATATGAAGATATAGTAAAGTAAAGTTCCCTTTACAGACCTGTTGATCTATAGTGCAGATGATGTAAAAGTCAACTGTTTCGGTGGCCTACTGTTAACGAGAGTGTCATGTGGCCAGCACAACGACCAGCCGTCTTTTACCTCAACTAATGCCAGTTACACTTTAGAGCTGGATGGACTCGGAGGCGCCCAAAGATCCCGAAATTAAAAATCACAGTCTTCACCATGATTCGAACCAGGGACCTCTAGGTTCGGAAGCCAAGCGCTTTACCGCTTAGCTACCGCGCCTCTGGCCCTAATCACTCCAAGAGGTAACCTTTAAGAAGCATCTTGCCGGTCCAAAGCCTATGTGAAGGAGGAAGGTTTGACGTGAGACTAACAATCTACCTTTACAAAAATGCATTGCCAAAGACAGCACAAAGCCAAAAAGACCTTGGTCACGGGGATTCCTTTCAAGAAGAGTTCATGACGCACACCAGTGAAATCCCAATGGGAAGCTGGTGGGCCAACAAATCTACTGATGACCAAAGCAAAAACCAGAATAGGGACCTGGAATTTTAGAACCCTACTAGAGTGTGGAAAGTTCATCAAGTCGCAAAGGAGATGAGGAGATATAGATTAATATTAAGGTGCCCGGACTAGCGGAAACAAGATTGTCCGCAGGTGGTCTATTTAGATTTTCTTTTCGCCGTCTGCGTCTGTCCTAGGCAGCGGATTTTCTTTTGGTCTCAAATGTGTATCCCGCGGCCTTTGTGAGTGACCTCCAGCTGTCTCATTCTGAGGCTGCATGCAACCAGGTGCTCTCTTCTTTTGACTTCTATGTCAGCTAAGGCAAGTTGGCGTCTAAGCTGGTCTTTAAAGCGTTTCCGTGGGGCGCCTCTGTTTCGTACCACCTTTTTAACTCACAAAAAAAAAAAGACTGCCTTTTCGCATACGTTCGTCCCCCATACGGGATACGTGCCCTGCCCAGCGTAACTGTCGGACCATAAGAATTCCCTCTATACTGTCCATACCGGCGTTCGCAAGGACATCGCTGTTTGTAGTGCGGTCCTGCCACCGTATGTCCATGATGGAGCGCAAGCACCTTTGGTGAAAGCGCTCAAGTAGTCATAGTTGTTTTCTGAATAGTGTCCATGTCTCAGATCCATATAAAAGGATTGAAAGAACCATCGCTTTGTAGACATTGATTTTTGTAGACAGGTGGAGACAAAGACATATTACTTAATTTGAACCAAGTAGACAACATAGGAGATATGTGTGTGTGTGTATGAGTGTATATAAATTATATAAATGCATATATCTGTGGCACTTTACGACTCGAGAGATTACCTTTTCTCTATGCAACTTCTTGTGTGACTAAAGAGGCCAATCCTTGATACACATCTGCGGTGACAGGTTGGGCATATGTAATCACCAGACGCCGTTGCATTTTCACCCTTCTTTCTTCTACTGTTGAGTATGGCATCTGCAATCCGGTACCCTTTCTTTATGCTCGCTCTCCGTGTGAATCTATCAAGTGCCACTTTTCCCAGCTGACTGTGTCGATTTTAAAGAGCTACATGTCGCGTTTGCAGACATCCGTATAGCCTACTTTTACTTTTCATGCATGTACTATATAAAAGATATATGATTATGTATATAGGTCTGTGATCTACGATTTCTGAGTGGCTGCGATGTAACTAGCCTATAAACATTTTAAAAAATATTAACTTGATAAACGTTACTTCAAAGTGGAAGATTGTTACTTTTTTTTTCTATTCTTGACTCGAGACATTCGAAATTCAAATACTGAAATACAGCACTGGTGACACTGGTGTGTTGGACAATTTCATTTGCTCTTGACTCTAAATAGATCTAGTTCTAGATTACCTAGATCTATAAGTTATATCTACAGATTATCAGATAGAATAATAGATCTAGATGTAATCTATATTATAATTAATAATATAATATTATAAAGTATATAAAAAGTATATTAAATATTATTATAATTATGTCTATTCGATTGTAGATAGAATCACAGATCTAGTCAATCTAGACTCTAGACTTCTAGTATTCTAGACTAGAGTCTATCTAATTTATTTCTAGCCATTCTAGGTCTCATCTACTAATGATCTATATGACTAAACTAAGTCTTAAGTCTAGTATCATAGTATGATATTCAATGACAATTGCCCATCTATGACTAAGACTAAGTCTATTCTAGATCAGATATAATCATATATATATATATTTTATATAATATAAATAGTATATTCTGTATATTAATACTAGTCTAGTGTCAGTACTGTGACTATTATATCTAGATCTAGAATCTAGTAGATCTTGTAATCTAGTACTACTAGTAGCAGTATTAGACTAGTATAGTAACTAGTTAAACTAGTATTAGAAACTAAGACTAGATTATAGTAGATCTAGATCTAGTTATTCTAGTATGAGTAGTAGTAGTAGAATAGGGCTAGTTGCCGCTAGATCTAGTTTAAAAATTTAAAAGTAGAGAGTAGAGTCTTAATCTTAAGTACTCTTAAGTCTTAACTGAGTATAGACATAGATTGTCATAGATCTAACAAAACTCTAGACACTCTACTCACAACTCACACTAAGTACTAGATGTCTAGAATGTTACCAGAATAGATCTATAGATTTAGATGGTATTATACTTATACTATATAGTATATATGGTAACTAGACTAGGTCACTAGCTTAGCTAGTCTAGATTTATATTCTAGATCTATATAACACAAGTGTAGTATGTAGATCTAGATCTATAGCTCTAGACATTTTTTACTATATGAATAGGTCTTAATATTTTTAAAAAATTCCCATGCACCCCCTTCTGCCCCCCCCCACCCCAAAAATAAAGTTTCAATAAAAATACTGACTATTTTACCAATAAATATTTACAAAGGCATAGTCCTTCCTGAAACAACAATAGTAAGATGCCCCCCCCCTCCCAAAAAATTATAGCTATATACCCGAACAACCTTATAAAAAATTTGATAATATAGATAGATTTATTAGGAAAAAAAATTTGGGTAGGGATGATTTAGCCCCCAATTTAGGCTTTGGAAGGGACACTGTTAGTTGACCCCACTGAGAATCATCCCCACAATGCCTCTGTTGGTTAAATATTTGAATTATGTTGCTCTAATATTAGCGCCTCTTTTTTTTTTATGCCTCATTTTCTTTTTCTCTTTAGCTTATGATAATTAACTGTGGCAATATGGAGAATCCCACTTTGGTGTGTTCAGTGTCTATAGAAGAACTCTCCCCTACTGGAAACATTTTGAGGAAAGTGCACCACAGAAGTTTGACCATGACACTAGGTAGAGATGAGTTCAGGGAGCTTCAAATGAAGGTTAGTTTTTATTTAGTCATACTTAGTTTTAATTTACTTTGATTGTACATATGTGATAATTAGTGAAGGGCTGCAGTTGCACCCCAGCTTCATTTCTCCACCATAAACAATTTGGAGAACTTTCATTAATTTGACCTTAACAGTATTTTCTTGTGCATACGTGTCTAATCCGCACATTCGAATACACTGCACAGATCATAAATAAGTAAAAACAAAATCTTACAACCCGCAACCGTATACACCTCACAAGTGCAAAGTGTGACTTGCCCTACGATTGGCCTGATTTTGCATCTGTTGGTACTTGGCCTTGTTGTGTACGCTATTCATTCCCAGGGCAATCAGCATAACAGATATTCTTGTAGTTCCAACGTCGTAGTGTATAGTGTGCAGCATGGGCAATTAAAGTGTATTAATTATAATCAGTACTCAGTGGAGTTTTTTTAAGCCAAAAAAGGCCAAAGCATAATTCAAATACAGCCTATTTTAAGCTGCAATTTTATAAAGTTTTCCAATGTACATTTCACAACCACACAGCCAACTATAGGAGGTTTAAAGACCCACAAGTATGTTCATAATTTCTGTTATACAATGTTAATGAGTAAAATAAATTTTGTAAACCCTGCACATTTGTATACCCTTCACAGCTGCCATTGTTTGTAAAAACTTGAATAACCGGCTGGTCATATTACGAAACTACAGTATTATGATAGTGGTCTTTTGTTTTGTCTGCTTCAAATTTGACACTTCTCTTTCTCTGTTAACTCCATGTGTGGTAAAACTGTTTCCTTTTTCTACAACTTGCGGCTTCTCCTTTCCAATTTGTTGGTGTTTAAGTGTTTGTCAATAAGATACTTATTCTTTTACATAGATGTTTGCTTATGTTAGCTACTTATATCATATTGCTGGCTGCGTCCATTAGCATTCATTTATCAGGCTTCTGTCGCTTGATAGTGTTTATCCATCTATCCCTCTCAGGTCTCCGCTGAGTGAAATGTGCATAAAATTTATTTTTTTTTGGTTGTATTTCAGGTGTCCTTTCCAAAAAAGGAGTGTAAATATGCTGTCAAGGAACTTGTTATCCATAAAAAATTTGTTAAAGATGGTAAAGCCACTATTAAATTACCTGATCATAAAATCCAGTTTATGTTGTCCAACTGCCCACCAGACAAGCTTGTTCTATTTTTACAAACATTGCAGGTAAATAAACAAAATTGTTTGGATGTAAATTACTTTGCATGTTTTTCTTTGTCATTTAAGTTGATTAAATAACTGTCTCAGTCATGAGCTGTCTCTATGTCTTTGTTGAATTTTTCTTTATTTTCTTGCCTTGACTAATCCTGTTGATGTAATATTCAGGCATGAAGTCTTTTTAAACTTATTCTGAATCCATTGGTCATTCTGAGCTATTCCTACATGTGTCGCTTAGGGCTAATGTTATTCACAAGTGGAATTAAATAAGCACATTAGCGCCCCCCCCCCCCCACCACCACCACCACCAAAAAATCAGTTAAAAATGACTTACATAATTTAAGTATACATTAATTTGTTTAAGTATTGTAAACTTATCTTCAGAATCACAAGGAAATGTTTAGATGTTTCTGTCTGAATGAAAATTATTAGATCCTACTCAACTTCCTCTAACATGGCGGGTTTTATACCCAGAACCAAATTATATATCCCATGGCCAGAAAACCATCCATACATTATTGATTTTTAAAAATGTTTTGCATCGAAAATGTCTTGATAATGATTTTGAAATTCATTTCACTTTTAAAACATTAATATAACCATAACTCTAAACTTTTTTTTCAAAGACAAAACTTGATGTTCTCAAACAAAAGGGATTCGTGTCTCAGCGTAGCAAGCTTTTCTCCGGAAAACAACACGACTTTGATGAAATCTCTCCTCTCACGTTAAAAGATCTTCAAGTCGCTCATGCAGGAAAAGCTGCACAACCACCGACACTTAACCTTGCCAACAAAAAAAGACCACTGGAGGCTGCTGGTCAAGTGACAAGCAGCAACCCCACAGAACAAGATGCAAAAAGGTTAAAGCTGGTCGCTACAAAAGCTGCACTATTGAAAATGACAAAAATTAATGGGATTAGCCCTTCTAAGGTTTTAGCCAAACCAGTTCAACTTACTCCGGAACAAAATAATGTATTAGAAGCTGTGTTACGAGGAAGAAATATATTCTTTACAGGGAGTGCAGGAACGGGGAAATCATACCTTTTGAAACGAATTATTGGTAAGTTCATTATTATTTAACAAAAACTCTTTTTTTTTTTTAACTTTATTAGGCCAAACAGCTGATGAAATACTCCTCTTACATCAAATTGCCTTTTATTTAAATAACACATCTAATTTAGTAATGTTTGACTCTATTTGAACATAGCATAGTTAAGTTAGTTAACCATAGGAACTTGCATTGGCTGATTTTTATGATAAAAACAAAATTGCCAAAAAAAAAAAATTACTTTATAAAATATTTATAGTTTGTTGATAATTTTATTTTGATAAGATTTAATATAAATATCTTTTAGGAGCCCTACCTCCCAATCATACATATGCAACTGCGAGTACTGGAGTTGCTGCTTGCCATATTGGTGGTACTACACTGCATTCGTTTGCAGGTTAGTCATTAATTTACTGTCGCTTATAGTTTATTTATAGTAATTTATTAGTAAGTAAGTAGTAAGACCTTGCGATCTATGGGGCAGATAATGTAAAGATAATGTTTCTGTGGCCCACGATTAATAAGGGTGTCATGTGGCCAGCACAACAACCAGCTGCCTTTATTTTCCCCAGCTGTCAGGTACCCATTAGAGCTGGGTGGATTCAGAGGCGCCCTAAAAGTCTCAAAATTAAAAATACCAGGATTCAAACCTGGGACCCCTAGGCTCATAAGTTAAGCATTTACCACTCAGTCACTGTGCCTTCATAGTCATTTATTACTTGTATAATAAATTACAATTGTAAGTAAATGTTGTTTTTAAAGCTGTGTTCCTCTTTTGTAGGGATTGGCTCTGGGAAGGCACCTTTATCCCAATGTGTTCAGATGGCTTCTCAACCCAGGATAGCACAGCAGTGGCGAAGCTGTAAACACCTGATCATTGATGAGATCTCTATGGTGGATGGAGACCTATTTGACAAGCTGGAAACTGTAGCTAGGTAACAGTTTAGTTATTTCTACTTCATAATTAGAATTCTTTTTTCACTGTTGAATTTCATGCATTTTTCTTGGCCCATCTTTAACGCAACGTTTGCTGGAAATGAAAAAATAAGTTGTTTTCTTTTGAGGGCATACCAGAGGCATAGCTAGGGGGGAAGGGGGAATTTGAAAATCTCCCCTGGCCCCCACTTGAGGGGGTCTCCCAAATGAGTGTTTTTTTTTACATTAAATATTATGCAAAAATTCAGGGGCCCAAAAAGAGGTCAAGCTCCCGAGCCCCCAAATGATCATAAATTCCTAGCTACGCCACTGGGGCATACCACACATTCTGAAGTTTGCAGAAGAGTAAGATTGTAAATATGATGCCAAACATAATGTGAAAAAATGATTGACCTTATGTTAAAAATGAGCAAGAAAAAGTTTTGTCAGATTTAGAAAATGATGACAGTAGTTGAAAATAATGAAAATAATTTGACTTTGAAAAGTACAATTCATAGTTTTTGTTTCATTTTATTAATAACATCTTACTTTTCAAGTGATCTACGTTCTATTATCAATTTTAATATCAGTATTAAAGTATTTTGATAGTTCATTAAAATTTTGTGTAATTGTGATGTAATATAAAGCAGTTTATTTTTACATTGAATACTGTCTAGCGCAAGGTCATGTTTGCATGTTGTTGACGAGTAATGACAAGTTTATTTAAAACAATGACAGTTTTTCCATAAGCGCTAATATTAGTTTGGACATTATTTAAAGGGGAAAAAGGTAGTATTTATAAGATGGATATTCTGTTGAAGGACAGCGATGAATAGAGCTAAAGAGTTTAATTTGAACTGTACTGTACATTTATGTAGTATGTATATTATTAAAGTGATTCTTAGTTCCAGATTTATTATTATTATAGCTTTTATATAGCACTACTTTCATGCTTTTATAGCATGCTCAGAGCGCTTTTGGTCCAATCTCATTTGTGGACCAGTGGAGGGGAGGGGGTATCTAGGAGTTTTCCGTGCTGGCTTTAGGCGCTCAGTAAACACAACTCTGCCCGAGTCGGGTGTCGAACCTCGAGCCCCCTTCTAGGTAGCCAAGCCAAGTTCAAGCGCACTTGGCCTCTTGACCACGCTTTGTATTTATTTTAAAAATTTCAGTTTTGAGTTTATACTTTGAATTAGTATCTCTGGCATCACAATGTTGTTTGAGAATTCAGAAATTGTCTAAAGGAGAAATTTATACGAAATATAACATCAGAAAGGCATTGTCTGATCAACACAATCTCATTGTAACATCAAGACACTGTTGTCATCTGGCTCAAACGAATCGTATCACTAATGTTTATTTATTTCTTTGTTTGGATTTATTCTAGAATGGTTCGTAAATCAGATCAACCATTTGGTGGTATCCAGTTAATCTTGTGTGGAGATTTCCTTCAACTGCCCCCTGTCACAAAACCAGGGGAAGTTAGGAAGTTTTGCTTTCAGGTATATGTCTTCTTATAAGTATTTGTTTACTGTATCCATTAACAACTGTAAAAAAAAAAAATTCAACTTTAAACTTACAGGTTTAAAACTAAATATATTTAATTGTCTTGCTTGATGATTGTTTTATGAGTTTTGACTGTTCCTTCAGAAATGAAGATTATTAGGTCCTAGTCCAGACTTCATGCAGGACCGCAGGAGATGGAAGCGAGCATGGTTTTGAACTTGAAACCATCCTGATAAGATTCCAAAGCACATACAACACAGCAAAACAGCCATCCTGTGCATAAACTAATAATTTTGCAATTTGAAAAAAAAAAACATGTCAAAAAGTTTCATAATTGCAAATTGTTCAGTTATGTTAGCACATAACACTGTCTATAATCTTCCATATACATTTACATTATAGGTACCCCTTTCAGATCTAACAATCTGTACAGCAGGATAATGTAATGGTTATTGTTTCTGCGGTTGACAATCAACAAGTGTGGCTAGCACAGCGACCAACCGCCTTTACTTTCCCATAATGTCATAGAGTTGGGTGGACTCAGGGGCGCCCTGAAATCCAAAAGCTCATTTATCAATGTTCACAGAGATTTGAACATGGAACCCTTAGGTTCGGAATACAAATGCTTTTATCTCTCAGCCACCAGATCATAATTTTCCGTAATATAATTTATTTTTTTTAAAATATTCACTTAATTAATTAATAACTCTTTAATGAAGTTTTATGTCAATGTCAACCTTTTGTCACTTTATCTCCTGTTTTGCACTGGAGACGCACACTGGCATTTGTTAATTAGAGTCACAGTTGCATTTGTTTTACTAGAGACACTCAGTGGCATTTTTAAAAATCTCACTAGAGACACATATTGGCAAAAATTATTTTCGTTTTGATGTTCATAGTTGTTTTTTTATTTCTGTTTCAAGAGTGAAGCCTGGCGAAAAAGTATAGAAACCACAATGGAACTGACAGACATTAAAAGACAAGTGGACAAAAACTTTATTAACATCTTGCAGCTTATTAGAAAAGGACTGTAAGTCTATAGATCACCTTTAACCTAATCTAATAAGTGTTATTATCCCTTATCTCTTTCTCTCCTAATTTACGATGCCAATGTTGATTTGATCCCAGTAAACTAAGTGGATTTTTGGATTATAAACATTAATTTGTGCAGTGTAAAAAGAGCATGCATTCTCCTTTAATTCCATACCTAATATAACATTTTCTGAGAACAAACAAACAAGTTATTGAAGTTTAATCTGAACAGGATAGTGAAATACAAATGAGCAAAATTAATAATACTGTTGGAACGAGGAAAATAATTATAGAGAGAACGAGTTAAGAGCAAACTGTGTGCTCAACTTTGAGGTTGTTTTGATCATTCATGTTTATTTGTAATTTACAAATAGATAGTTTCTTATTGAATCTATTGTCTTTTTCTTTAGCTTAGACATTTGACACACTGTGAACATAGTCTTTATAATATTAAATCGAGAAAAACATTTTAAAAAATACTTTTAAAAAAAATAAAAAATCTCAAATTAAGTGTAATGTGTATCAATTAGTTTGGATCAGTCATGTAGTTAAATTTGTAATAGATCTAGACTAACAAATAATAAATCTGCAATTTAAAATATTTTTTTACCAATTGTTTCTATTTCGCGCAATTTCATGCTTTTAGCTATCCCAATGCTCTATGCTCCTATCACTCTGGACCATTTTGGGATTGGAAGTGGGAGGGGGGGGGGGGGTAGGTGATATAATTTTTGTTTAAAGATGATGTTTACATTTTTTTGTTTTTGTCAGTTGTCCTGAATCTGTGTGTCAAGCCTTGATAGAGACCAGCAACAAATGTATAGAAAGGAATGGTGTCCTGGCCACTAAACTCTGTACCCACAAAGTGGATGTAGATGATATCAATGTCAGTAGGCTGAAACAGTTGACAGGTACTTGGTGAATATCTAATGGCAGACCTTGTGTCAATCAATACAGTCTCAGTCCATTCTACTTTAGCCCATTCAACTTTAGCCCATTCTACTTGTGCTTTTTCATGTCCAATTGTAATGTTCCACATCATGGCCTTACTTAGCGGTAGAGTGTTGGGATACAGCTGTGGTTGTCCCCCAGTCTACTAGCTATTGAGGAGGTTCCTAAGACGATCATGCTTTAATTACTGCAAACCTGGCTGTCAATTTTCTGTTATTCTGTCCATTAAACACCAATCAAACATTATAATTAGCTATCTTTAGAAACGCAAACACTTCTTCTTCACAAGACCCTTGAGGTCTTCAAGGAAAAAGTTACTAATTGTAACTAAAAAAAAGTAAAATTCCCCTTTCAGACCTTGTGAACTATAGGGCAAATGATAAAAAGGTTATCTGTTTCTGTGGCCCACAGTTACTGAGGGTGTCATCTGGCCAGCACAACGACCAACCAATATTTCCCATACTAATGTCAGGTACCCATTAGAGCTGGGTGGACTCGGAGATTCCCAAAGATCCCAAAATTCAAAATTCCAGGATTTGAACCTGGGACCCACAGTTCAGAAGCCAAATGCTTTAACGCTCAGCCACTGTACCTACCTTATTATAAATACTGTTTAAAGCAAAGTTCCCTTTTCAGACCTTGCGATCTATGGGGCAGATGATGTAAAGGTAATCTGTTTCTGTGACCCATGGGTAACGAGGGTGTCATGTGGCCATCACGCAGACCAACTGCCTTTACTTTTTCCCCAACTAATGTCAGGTAGACATTAGAGCTGGATGGACTCAAAGGCACGCTAGAGATCCCAAAATTAAAAATTCCAGTGCTCACCAGGATTCAAACTCGATCTCCTCAGTTAAGAAGCCAAGCGCTTTACCACTCTTTTACCAAGCCTCCTATAACTTCTGGGTGACAAGAAATTTTAGTTCCACAATTTTTTACTTTTTCTGGCTTTTTGAATTTCATGCCTGAGTTTATTTAAACTTAATATGTAATTAATCTGAGCGGTGTTACTTTATAGGTGATGTACGCATGTTTGCAGCTGTAGATGACAATGAGGTGTACAAGCAACAACTTGACACACTTTGTCCTGCTCCTGCTTACCTGGAACTAAAACTAGGAGCACAGGTAAATCTTTTAGCGTTAGCTATTGCTTAAATTAATCTACCTTTATGTATAGACTAAAACAGAAAGCAATAAAGTCAGATCTCAAAACATCAAACATCCTTGTGACAACAAGAAGTATGTGTAGGAGCTTTGTTTCTGTGTAGCTCTTCTGTTTGTCTCAAATAACACTTGGCTAACCTGACAGCCTATACATCTGAGTGCCATTTTCTCTACTAGCCCAATTGTTGTCTGTTTTGCTATGAAATACTGAACTACATTAAAATAACTTCATACACTCACTTCACACACAGATTAAATTTCTACACACATCCCCTTGACAAACCTGTTTTGTTTTTTTTCACAAATCTTCTTCTCTAAGCTTTTTACAAATTATATACTAGAATATCAGTTTTATCACATAATTTTATTTTCTGTGAGATTTCAATAGTTGTTGTTTTTTGTGCAAGATTTGATGAGTTATTCTGTGAGAATCGATTAGTTATTCTGTGAGATTTGATTAGTTATTCTGTGAGAATCGATTAGTTATTCTGTGAGATTTGATTAGTTATTCTGTTATATTTGATTAATTCTGTTGTGAGATCTTATCTTATAAATCACAGTCATCAAAAGAGAAGATAATTACATCCCTGTGTTAATCTAGTTGCGCATGTTACTTAGAGACTTAAACTCTGCGCAGTCATTGGTTTTCCTGGTTGTTTCAGGGAAACTGCTCCCTGCTCTAATGACACTTGTAAATAAGAAGCACCTGTATATGATTAGCACTTCTCTCATTTTGCTTTGTTCTTCTGTGACATTTGATTGTTCTGAAAACTTAAATACAGACTTAAAATAATCATAGCATTATTATAATTAAAATGCTGAAAAAGCTCCATTTCTAGTTTTTAGAATCAATTAGATTCATGTTCAAAATAGGACATAGCAGATGAGTATAGAACCTAATCATATGCTCTCATGTACAGACTTAAGTGCTTTAACTCTTTCTCTCCTAACTGACGATACCAACGTTGATTCCATCAGAATGTGGTAAATAATTACGGAGAGAAAGAGTTAAGTATGCTCCTTTTATTTAGTGCTGTAGCAATGGTGGATGCACTAATTCTCTCACCATTTTTAAAATCAAGAGCTTCAGGAATGTAAAAGTCTTTTTTATCATTTTTTTTTAGGTGATTCTGTGTAAGAATCTTGATATACAAAGAGGACTGGTGAATGGTGCACGTGGTGTAGTGGAGGGCTATGATAACAGTGCTAATGGTAATATGTACAAAGTATTGGTCTCATTCTAACATAACCTTTTTGTAACCTCTTGCTGTATTAGTTATTGAAAGTGATTTAAAGGAGGAAACACACAGCAGTGAGAAGTAAAACTGTTTGCCATTGGTCTAATGTAGCCGTCTCCCAATTTCTTTTCCTGAAAAGCAGATAAAAACTAATTTCTGAAAGTGTTGAATTAGAATATTTTCAAAATACACATTTTTGTTGGGAATAATTTCTGAAAGTGTTGAATTAGAATATTTTCAAAATACACATTTTTGTTGGGAATAATTTCTGAAAGTGATTGAATTAGAATATTTTCAAAATACACATTTCTGTTGTTTTTTTCCCCAATTACTGTCTGGTTAGAGAAGTCCTCCTGGCTGCTTACACAGCCAACTTCTTTGTGAATCATTCTGAATTCATCTGTGGGAGGTTCAGGCAACTACTTCTGTGGTGTTAACTGCTAATGCCTCATCCTTTCCTTAAGTTTGTCAAACATTTCTTTGAGTTTGCTATCTTATTAACATTACATTTCTACAAGTATTTGTAAGTGCGTTGTAATTTCTATACAGAACAACTCTTTGGCTATTTTCAGGCTATCCTGTCATCAAGTTTGTGAATGGTGTCACCGAGGTACTCAAACCCGTTAAGTGGATCTTCAAAATAGGAGGGGGGAACACCATCATCAGAAAGCAGATACCTCTGAAGTTAGCCTGGGCGATATCCATTCACAAAAGTCAAGTAATATTCTTGATCTAAACTTGAGTTTAATTTATTACATGATTTTAGTCATTCCATTGTTTAGTTGTTTTACATGTTTCGGATGCTCCTCTAGAATTGAAGATCCTAGCCAAATCCTCTTGCAGAACAGGGTTCAAACCCAGGACAGTTAAGTCCAGAGTGCATACCACATGACCAGGCAGCCATAGATCATTGATTTGATAAATATTCTTAGCTATAGGTCATTATATTTTCAAAAACATAAAGGCTGCCTTTCTATTGTGAAACGATGGTGGAAAAGACTTTTCTTAGCACATTGTATTAGTCTAAAAATGATTATTTCTGTGAATGGTTATTGCTTTATGTTATATCACTAACAGTGCCCATGGGACACAACTCTAAACTTTCAGATCAACATGTGAAATCCACAAACCCCACTATTGGAGATATTCATATATGGGGGAAAAAAACTATAAATAGCTAACTTTTGGGTGTATCCGAAGTACAAAAAGGCAGTGCTGATAAGCTATGTACATTCTAATTTTTTAAACTTTTTTTTAACACGGCAGAATCAAATTTTCTAAGCTCTTCCGTTTGTAACACAAAATAATTTCAATAAGGAATTACCATTAGAGTTTCTTTCTACGGCTTACAATATATTAAAAAAAAAGGGGCCCTAACTAGCTAGAATTTATACAAAGATTAACTGCCAATCATTTAGGAATTGTTAAGATAATAGCTCAATTCTTTTTTATTTAAGTTGGCAACAGTGAAGTTCAATTTAGCGTCCTTGACATTGTTTAGTTGAACTTGAAAGTCTCCAATAGATTCATATACAAATGTTAACTGTTGTAAAGTTTGTTAGAGATAGGTCCAAACTGGACCAGACATAAAATGTGACCTATTTAAATAGGGCTAAGACAGAACCTTAGAAGAAATGGTCAGCTACTACCTAGCCTTCACACTGATACTCTCTAGTTATGGACAGAAGACAAGGACTTGAACTCTTGTGGTTAATGATTAAAGTTGCTGAGCTTCATGCAGCTCTCATGGCATCAGTTTTTGTGAAGTGCCTATAGTATTCTACATCTAACTCAGATAACAGCAGTAATTTGGTAGTAATATGCCTCTTTAGTCCTATGCAAACATACAGATATTTTACAATATTTCCATTTCGAGTAACCCAAGTTATTTCATCTGTTGCCTAATCCAATGGTATGGAATTTTTAAATATAAGAAGATCATCATAGTAATATGCTAAGAGCTAGTAACAATTAAGGAGATTTAATGTCCATGTTTTCTCTTCCCTATCTGTTCTTTCATCTATCTTGTTGAAGTATTGATCATTTGTTTATTACAATACATTTTGTGTTTTGTCTTCTAAGCCTAGATCTAAAGGCCTATCAATGGAATATTATAAAGTGTAATAGATCTATACATTCGCTTCATCACGATTCTTTCTTGGGGGGAAGGGGATGGGGTAAAAATATTCCATTGTTTTTTAACGTAACATTCATTAGTTATTAAGAGAAAAATTAAAAGAAAAATAATCGCTCTATAAGTTGTATATAGGAGGCATTGTCTTTTTTTTAAAAGTATTTTAACGTTTTTCTTGTTATATAATAAGATTTTCACAATTATTTCTTTTACCTGACAACACAAGAATAAAAAGCATATTTAATTAGTAAAGTTCCCATTTCAGACCATGCAGTCTATAGGACAGGTGATGTTAAGGTCAGTTTCGTTTGGCCAATGGTTAACGAGCAGGGTGTCATGTGGCCAGCAGAGCAACCAATTGCCTTTCCTTTTCTTAACTAAAGTCAGGTACCTATTAGAGTTGGTGGGACTCAGGGGCTTCCTAAAAATCTCAAAATTCAAAACCCCAGTCTTCACTGAGATTCGAGCCCATGTCCCATGGTTCAGAAGCCTAGCACTTAACCACTCAGCCCCTTCCCCATTAAGTATATTAGTTTCTCTATATTTTTATTTTTTGTTTTCTATTTTGTCAGGGAATGACTCTAGACTGTGTTGAAATCTCTTTGGGCAAAGTGTTTGAAACTGGACAAGCATATGTGGCACTCTCAAGAGCCAAGAGCCTGGAGGGCCTCAAAGTTGTCGACTTCAACAAGAACTGTGTCAGGGCTGATCCCACCGTCTTAAACTTTTACAGCAAGCTGGAGCTGCGACACAGGATGCTACACAACGGGGTAGAAGATGAGAATGAAATTTTCCGTCCAAATCCCAGCCTGCTCTCTAGAAGGTGACCTCAATTTGAGTAAATGTCTTTCTTTTTTTAAACCTCAGGGAAAACTTTTTTTGAGTATATAAATGTTAAGTATAAATGGCTCAGATATTTTGTTTTTCCATTTGTGTTCTACTTGTAGTAATACTGTGTGGTAGGGATTTGTTTTGCTTTAAAGTGTATGTTTAAAACGTAATTTACCTTGTGCAATAATTATTTTTGCAGTCCAATCAAATTTCTTTGGTACATGTAAACTGAATTTATTTATTCTTTTGTATTCACTTACTCTGTGTTCAGTTGAAACATCAGTTGTTGTTTTTTTTTTAGTGATATTAATAAATAAATTAATAAATAGGAGTGAATTTTTCTTGGAACATGTGTAGCTGAGTGGAATAATCCTCTCAGCTACTTAGCAAGGGGCCTCGAGTTCAAATCCTAATTCAAACTCAGTTATGTTTGAGTGTCTAAGTGGAATAATCCTCTCAGCTACTTAGCAAGGGGTCTTGCCTAAAGATCCTCAAAATAGATTGGACCAGATTGCATTTAGCGTGCTTTATCATGAAAGATGTACATTACAAGAGTATTAAAAAGAAAAATGTGGGATTTTTTTTTTCTTATGCATACATGTTACACTTTTATTAAGTCATTTTTTTTTATTTATCGATGTGGTGATAGAAAAAAAATCATTTGTTTATCAAGTAGTCTCTTTTTTGTTTCTTTTAAATCTCAATTTTGATCAATCTGGATACATACAAAATTAAGAAAACTTAGATGTAGTTGAAAAAAATCCAAGTGCTCAAGAATTAATAAATGAACAAACTTTAAGCTTTAATGTAATATCTCATATCCAGATCATCACACAGTCACAAAAAATGTTTTCATTTGAGTTGGTAACTGAATTAAACAAAATGTTTATTATGAACCAAGACCATAAGGCCATGCTTATATGTATATATAATTAATTATTTATTGTCATAGAGGTAAGTCCTAGATACATGCTGTTTAATGATGAGTCCTAGGTGCATTCTGTTTTGTTGCTCAATAGTAGGTCTTAGGATGTTCTATTCACCTCTCAAAGATCACTTCATCTTCCCCTCCTGTACTCTCTGTTGGCAGATCCAAAGAGATCCCAGACAAATCCAAATCACTGCCGTCCAACTGCTTGGGTCTCTTGGGCCCTTTCCTCATTCGTACGATAGAGTTCACCCCCTTCCATTTGTCTTGGGCATTCAGCTTCTGTTGTTTGCACCAGCCGGAGCAGCAGAAACAAAGTGTGCTTAACTTCTTGCCCACCACTAACCTGACTTGCCTAGAAGATGTGCAGAAGTATATGGCATTGACCAGGCCTTGACTGTTGTCACCGATAGCCTGAGAAGTAAAGATATGTCTTTATTGTTCTTGCATTTTTTAAATTTAAAGCTGAACAGTAACTCTGAATGATACACAAGCTTTATTTTATAATTAAAATTGAAACAGGCCACTTTAAAATGCTTATTGTAGCAGCTGTTAGTTTTTTAAAATACTTTTATGTATTTTTCGTTGCTTAGGAAATAAATTAAAGAAATTTAAAAAATTAGATTTGTTTTTGGAATGTTTATTCTTTGACTAATTTTTGCATTAAAAAAATGTTCTTTAACCAGTTTTATTATTTTATCAAAGTACTTTATGTTAGATCAAAGTTTCAGTCTTTTGGGTTATGGTTTAAAATTAGTAACTTTTGTCTAACAAGTATTATTAGTATTACTTAGCAAAGAAATCTTTGAAAGAATTTAGTCTTTAGATTTGTTATGAAACAAAGCCTTTATAAAATATACATACACTGGTACATCAGTTCTCGACCATATTTATTTCTAGATTTGTGGTTTAAAGCCAATTAGTTCAAGTACTGAAATTATTTTTCCCATAAGAAATAAGGCATTTTGATTTATGGTCCGTATACAGTATAAAAGTGTCTGATCTAAAACAAAACACATGCCATACTGAAAAACAAGGTCCAAACATGCACTTTCATATTTAGCCATTATTTCCTTTTTCAGTTCAGTAGTCGTTCTTGCTTTTTCTCTTTCTGTTGATTGATGAATTTCTTTGAACCCGTAGATTGGAGTGGTATTAACAAATTAAAAAAAAATTTTTGCATTATGCACAATCTCCAAGTCGTCCATAAAGGTAGATTGAATCAAACCAGCTGATATCAACGTGCACACACTCAGCCAGTGATTGCCAGCTTGCCATGAGTGTTAAAAAATCAGTTAGTGTTCTGAGATATCTTTGACTGAAATATTTCAGTTAAATACTGCATTGTTAATCTTAGTTGTTTAAACACTGAGGTACTACTACTATATATATATATGATGAGTCATTACCTTGAAAATCATCAACCAGTCTGAAGCTCTGAGGTGACTACTGTCTTGATATCTAGTAAAGAAAAAGTAAGCCGTCCCCCAGAGCCTGGTGGCCACATAGAGGGCTGGAATGAATCGAAGGTGTTCATTGGCTGTTTGAATGGCTAGTTCTTGGACAACATCATCTCCAGCAAGAACTCTTCCTCTGCCTTTCTGAAATAAAGGGGTCATCTCATTACTGCCAGAACTTGTCTATTTTGTCTATGTAGACAATTTTAGTGATTAATGACTTATGGCACATGCAAGCCTTCTATTCATTTCCTTTTGTGCTTATTTCTTGAAGAAATTAGTTTCAGTTTATTAAGATGTATAAGAAAAAAATGTGTACCTTTGAATATAATAAAGATGAATATTATTATTAGTAGTAGTATTATATACAAATAAATCTATATTCCTTTGTTCCCTTTTAGACCTTGTGGTCTATAGGGCAGATGATGTAAAGGTGATCTGATTCTGTGGCCTACAGTTAACGAGGGTGTCATGTGGCCAGCACAACGACCAACCGCCTTTACTTTGCCCCAACTATTTTCAGGTACCCATTAGAGCTGGGTGAACTCAGAGGCACCTGATGATCCTGAAATTAAAAATTCCAGTCTACACCAGGATTCGAACCCCAGACCCGGGTTCAGAAGCCAAGCGATTTACCGCTCAGCCACCATGCCTCCTCTATTCCTTTGCCATCATCAAAAATAGTTTGTTTTTTTTAAAGTTGTAATTCATCTTGTGATAATATATGTTTAACAGATTCTTTCCACCTGTATTGGGGATTTTCACAGTGAACTAAACAATGTCAAGGATGCTGTAATGAACTTCAAAGTTGCCAACTACAAAAAAAAAGCTACAAATGGAACATAATACATGCAAACTTTCAACTTGATCTGAGAATAGGAATTGTAGAACAAACCTGTTCATAAACATAAAAAGGGGAATAACTCCACACACACAACCACATCTCTCAATAAGTAGAAATTATTTTCCCCATTTCAACACCAAACTAATTAATTAAAAAATTGGTTATTTAAATTTTTTTTTTTTTTTGATTGATTGTTTTTTATTCATGTTTTGTTACGTACAATGAACAATTGTAAAAAGTTTCAAGTCAATCCGAGAATGGGTGTGGGAGAAATAACACGTACAGAAATTGTACCAGAAAGACAAGAGCTGATATAAGCTTAGTAAAAAAAGTGGACTTAGTCTTTTCCATGTATAGTCATCAAAGTACCCTATCAACCAAAGATATGAGTGCAGATGCCCTGTTCACTCAGCAATGGTACTAATGAAAAGCACACACACATACATTGTGAAGGTCTACCTGTTTCATGACAGACCCCGTAATGAACAAGTACATGATGGAGACACTGACAAATGCTGCCATGACCCAACCCTCGACTGTCAGTAGGTGCCATTGTGTGGGGTTAGCCACCCTGTCACTTATCCAGCAAGATGTGGGATGATGGTACAGGTAGAGGTCCTGCGTACTGTATCCGTACACTCCTGAGATCTCGGCTGAAGTAGCAACTAATACTGTCAAACGAAAACAAAAACTGGATATCATTATCGTATCAAGCATATTTATCTTATCTTATAAAAATACAGACGTTACTTCAAACATGAAAATGATTGCACTGCTTATGATTCACGTCCCTAGGTCAATCTAGTCATGCATCTTAATCAATGACTTAAACTCTGGCTGATTCAGGCAACCCGTTCCTTTCTCTAATAGCACTAGGGAAGAAAGAGAAATTTGTCATAGCATATGGGACAAGAAATGTGCCGTTATCTTTGTGTCTTTCTGAGTATTTTTTATCAGGTTTTGTTTTCGTATATGAAGATTTTGTATTTTATGTATAATTGCTATTTTACTTTGTAGTCTTCTATCCTGAAGTGTTTCCAAATTTAATGATTTTACTAAAGGTGTTACTGTTATTAAAAGAAAATTGTCATCTTGAATTTCACGCATACGCTTGACAAAAGAATATTTTCATTCAATGTATCTGAATTTAATTATAGATAGCGCCCTTAGATTTATTCATGTTGTTGTTAGCTGACTATACCACTTAGAAAATAGAATGTATCATATTAGTAGGCACTTTATCACATACTATACTTTTTGCGTTTTTTTAAACGGAATATTCATTGTAACCTTTGGTATTCAACTATCTCTTTGTTGAACCGTTGGTGCACCACACATGATCTGTCCACCTTCTTTATCTATCCTCAGTCTTTCGCCTGGTTAGAATATCTTTCAGTGACAGGCTTGTCCATTCTTTGATGTCTTCCCATCGCTTTCTCTACCTTTTCTTCTTTTCCCTGGTACTACCCACCACGAAAGGCTTTGTTCCTTCGCCTGAAACGATATCTCTGAGGTATTTTAAACTTCTGACAGTTGCACGTTTTTTCGTATCTAATACTGATGCTATTTTAAAGCCTTGTTCGCTATTGGTCATTACGTGTTTTTTTTTTCTGATTTGCATACCATATGCTGCGGAAGTCTTGTCACAAAGCACAAGTTAGTAGGCATATTTCTTCTTCCTCTAATGCTTACAGTACCTTCGTAGTCTCAAGAGCATCTTCCATGATCTTTTCAATGAAGATATTGAAGAGTGTTGATGAAAATAGGTATGCTCACTGTATCTGTGGTTTTTAAACCAGTCCCCAGAGTTATTATTGAAGTACACAGCACTAGTGGCTTGGTCATAAAGATTCTGGATTATTTTAATTATGTTTTGTTTATATTGATTATATTTTTCCATTGAAGGAATGAACTATGCATTGATCTATAACCTATGCCACTGTATCCCAAACTGATTCGTGGAACACTATAATATAATAGGGTTTGGCGAGGCCTGAATAGGGATTCCACGAACGATTAGAACAATTATCTTATCTTATATAATACAGACGTTACTTCAAAAAAGAAGATGATTACATCCTACGCGTCATGCATTTAGTCATGCATATTAAACAATGACTAAAATTCTGCCAAGTCACTGGTTTTCCTGGCTAGCTCAGGCAACCCATTCCATGCGCTAATAGCACTAGGGAAGAAGGAGCACTTGTACAAATTTGTCCTAGCATATGGGATGGAGTATGTCTGCTTATCTTTGTGTCTTTCAGAGTTTTGTATTAAATTTTGTTATTGTATTTGAATATTGTGGTTCAGTGCTTTATGTATAATTGCTACTTTTTTTATCTTATCTTAACTGTAAATTAACTACAATCCCTACATGTAAATTAATTACTAAGTAAATACAGAAAATAAAATAAAAATTGATCATATTAGCTCTTCTTGGTAACTGAAAAAAAAAAGTGTATAACAGTATCACAATGAATCTAATTTTGAAACAAAGCTACCATTAAAAGATATAGCAGGTCGAGTTTTTCTTTAAGGGTACCACACTATTTCGAAAGTTCGGTTTTCTAAGACAACCTGTTTGTATGTATCAGGGTTTTCATATTACTCTGCAAATAAGTCCAAGTCTAGAAACATTACGTCACACCTGTATTAGAATTCAGCTTAGCAATATCGTGCCAGATATCAAGAACGAGGCTATACTCTTCAAGGACAAATTACCATCAAGTTTCAAAAGCATGTTTTCTTCATATGATTATAATAATGACAATTTTAAATTGTTATTTAAAATAAATAGCAAATTATCCAGCCTAAAAAAATAAGCAAAGTGTTCCGCTAAATTCTCCAGACGTGAAAAGTGTTCCGTTAAAAGAAAAAGTTTGGGGTACATTGCTAGATGTAAATTATTTATTGTTCTCGAAAGTTGAGACGTTGTCTGGTCATATCCAATGTTAATGGGAAACCAGCACCACTTCCCCTATCTTTTTAAAACAGCTAACCCAGATAAAGTTGGGTTCAATAAGATCTATCTATCTATCTATCTATCTATCTATCTATCTATCTATCTATCTATCTATCTATCTATCTATCTATCTGTTTGTCTATCTATCTATCTATCTATCTATCTATCTATCTATCTATCTATCTATCTATCTATCTGTCTATCTATCTATCTATCTATCTATCTATCTATCTATCTAATCTATCTATCTATCTATCTGTCTGTCTGTCTGTCTGTCTGTCTGTCTGTCTTACTACCTCTCTCTATATATATATAATACATATAAATGAAGGCTACTTACTTGGCATTCCCCAACAGAAAATATGAAAGAGAAAAACGATTCTGTTGGCCACCGTGACATAGCGACACGTGACACAGAGAAAGAGATAGAAGGTCACGGCCACCGTCCAGAGTGCAGCGCAGATTTGAGAGAACACCAACAGACTTGCCGAGATCTGACATCTGTAGGACTTCTGCTGGGGAAGCTGGTGGGAAAATACTAGTTATAATAGTTAATCACAGTAACAGAATGCTTCAACACTGATTTTAAGAAGAATGGTCGTAGGTTTACTTGTTTCTGTGGCATGAGGCTGTGTGTAACAGAAAGAAATCTATTCGTTAATAAAATAAATTAGGTTCGATGAGCGGACCCTTTCCCCAGTGTCTACCTTGTTGTATGAGATCGAGTTGATGCTTTTAGCTTTCTCGATACGCTATAATCCTATCACTTGTCTGGATCAGTTGGAAAGGGGTGAGAGAAGAAAGAGGGGAGACACCTGGGTGATCGCTTTTTAAATGCATTTTTTTTTTAAAAAAGGTGAACCAACTGAATTCGAACTTGACAACTAAAGCCTCCTCAAGCTAATACACTTACCACTATGCCAGGGAAATGCTTATGAAAATAGAAGGCTTTAAAGTTATCTATTGTTAGTTTCACACATTTCTTTCCATAAAGTATAAAGGGGACTAATTCAACTTATACCACTTTATCAGTCAAGCACGATTTATTTCCCTTTTTTGAGATACCAAACGAAATAATTATCTAACGTTAATTAACTAATTGTTGTTTTTTTTTTATAATCGATTCTTGTTCTGTCAGGTAAAAGAAATAAATGTGTAAAATTTCAGCTTAGGTTTAACATGTACTAGCTTTTTACTAGACAGACAGATAGACAGCGTGAGTTGATATAAGCTTTGTCAAATTTAATTTCATGATAGATTCAAAGTATTTGATGTCATTTCTCTGAATATAAGTTTTTTTTTTTTAAATATATATTTACGTGTTCTTCTACAAGTTAGACAAGAATATATGAAGACAAGAGATACGATTTGTCTTCTAATCTTTCATGACATCTACATAAGGATTCTGAAGAAAATAGAACTTTTTTTTACAAAACTTATATCATTTCACTCTGTCAGTTTGGTACAATTTTTGTACAAGTTATTTCTCCCATACCCATTCTGGGATCTAGCTACACAATAATTTGTTGTACCTAACAATACAAGAATAAAAAAAAATTAACCAATTAGTTAAACAATTCTTATCTTATCTTACAGATCTGAAATAAAAAAAAAATGATTACGTCCTACGCGTGTTACTGTCAATCTAGTCATGCATGTTAATCAATGGGTTTTATTAGATGTGGTCATTGATTTTCCTGGCTGTCTCAGGCAACCCATTCCATTCTCTAATAGCAGTAGAAAAGAAGGAGCATTTGTGTAAAATGGTGTCCTAGTATATGAATATGCCTTTATCTTTGCGTCTTTCTGAGTATTTACTTAGGTTAAGTTTTTGTATTTGAAGATTATTGGTAATGAAGTATTTTGTTTGGTATCGAAAATGATATCGATAAAAATGCTACTTTGAGAGATGTGGCTGTATATGTGGAATTATTTCCCTAATTACGTTTAGTACACGTTCTTTCCCCCACTTCCCATTCTCAAACCAAGTTGAAATTTTGCATCATAGTCGATCGCAATACATGAATCAATAACAAAAAAAAAATAAAAAATAATCCATTAGTTATATATATATAAGGAGTTACATCCCTTGGATAAGATATTTTTTATACAAACAGTTTTGTTTATATTTTGCTTGTTATGATTCAAAAATATTTCTATACAACTCACAGCTATGCTCTCATAGTACGTTTCTGTCTGCAGCACAGTTGAGATACACACGAAAATGTCTGCCACGCTAAGACAGACTAGAAGCAGACGGCTAGTAGTCCTGAGGTTTTTATACGCCACATACAAGATGATTATAACCATGCATCCTATGCAGCTCAAGACGCTCATGAAGTCACTGATCAGAACGTATGCCGTATCCACAGATTGAAATGTGATATTGATAGGCAGACGACCATCGACTGCCATATTTACAATGTACGGTATACAATAATTCCTTGAATTATACAGTAATCAAAGAACTTAAAAGAAATCCACAGATCTGGGTTATTTTTTTTTTTTTTACTAATGATTTCTAAAAAAAACATATAAGAATATTATTACATTTTTTTCTCAGCGCACATCCATTGCACAAATAAAGAAACAAGTTCCAAACACACACACGTTCAAGCCAATTATCTACGTTTACATTTCAATGCGATATTTCAGTGTCGTAATTAAAAGGGATGTGTCGTGGCGACACACCGTTATCTGTGCAGTGAACACGGGGTGGGACGTTGAACTCATTAAAGTCTTGATAATGATGACTATCACTAGATAATGCTGAATGCATTTTTATCTCAACAAGTGAAAGTTGTGTATTATAGGCTGAGGGCTTTCTAGGTCTTTTGTTGTTCATCAAATACCATATCATCGTTGTGATATGAGTCGTTTCAAACCAGGTAGGGTGAGGTTAGGCTGTATCTTATTTCAAGTATCTGGAAACACTCACGAAACTGAGTACAACGTCTTACTTGTGAATAGCTTTCAGAATTATTGGGGGGTACGAGGTGGAATGGTGGTAAATCTCTTGGCGTCAGAACCGTAGGCCCGAGTTCAGGAATACGACGTGAGGCCTCCTCCAGTAAGCTGAGTGTGACTGGACCCAAATTGAGCCGTATTGTCTCTAATGGAGTAGATCTACATCTCGAAGAAAACAAGACATAAGACACACTACACACAAAGCGCACGTGTTCCTCAGGGGTAAGCAAGACAGACACCCTCAAACAATGGTCAACCATGTCACTTGCCAGTGGCGTAGCTAGGGTGGGGGGAGGAGGGGAGAGGATTTGAAAATCCCCCCCGGGGCCCCCAAATGAGTGTTTTTACATTAAATATTACGCACAATGTAGGGGCCCCAAAATAGATCTAGCCCCCGGGCCTCCAAATGATTGCGAATTCCTAGCTACGGCCCTATCACTTGCAAGGATTTCGAGTTACATGCTGGATCTTCAGATATGTGTATTGTGTAGATATGTGAAGTAGCGTCACTAGGTGGGTTCGGGGGGTGCGGTCCGCACCGGGTGGCACCGATATGGGAAAAAATATATCTTGGCAAAAGCAGACACATACAAACAATCTCTAGATATATACCCAAACGTGCATTGGCAATCTACTGTAGTAACCTAGATCTATATATTTTATTTTAGGCCTTATTGTATTTTTGTTGTTGGTACAAATGTCTAAAACGCTTTCAAGCAGAATGCAAAATTGGTCTTTCTTTTAAAAGAGCGCTTGTATTTGCATTATAGTTATTTTATACTTTAGTGTGAATCAGGTAAAAACGACATTAGCACCAAATTTTAAGAAAGAAAATTATTAATTTTAAGGGACGTTATTATTTTAACATCTAAGTAAAATCTTTTTTAGCAACAAGATCGATTCAAAAGGTTCTTTTAAAGAAAACATTTTAATGCTTCTTCGCCAACGCAATTCTATAATCTTCCTCCTTTTTTAGGACAGAACGGACTAATTTCTGAGGAGTAACTTACCATAGTACTATTGACGTCTTTTGAACACAATAAGACGCCTTGTTAAACACGAGGACGATCTTATAACATCAAGCCCATTACAAACGTGCATGATCTCCTGCAGCTTTTCTTAGGCTGTGGGAGGCACCTCAATTGGAGGAGGGCGTGCAACGTTCTCTCATGGAAGGCGCGACGACCTGACCATTGGCGAGGGGGATGAAGCCGTTCAAATTTAAAATGTGTATTTCATTGTAGTAATCAATCAACGTTTGAATATTAACCCAGTAAAATAACGTTTTTATCAATGTTTAAAATATTGTAAGTTGAAGACTTCCTATCATCTTCTTTTGAGTGTGAAAAAAAACTCAAAAGTTCGCGGCAAGGCTTATTACTTAACACGAAGTTTATCTTAAGACATACTTGCGCTCATGGACGCCCGCGGGATTTTTTTTCAGGGGGGTGCAAGCTGCCACCTATGGCTCAACTTTCTTGTTATAATATTAAAGAAAAGAACTACCCCCCACCCCCAATCGGGCCCTCACATCTAATCGATATTAAGTACATTGTAAATATTTCTTTTTCATGAAATAACAACTAAACACGTGAAAAAGTATTTACTGTACACATTGTTAACTTGATCCGTGAGGCCCGTTCTTCCCTACGTTCGATAAAAAAAAATGCAAACGTTGACTGTGGTTGCAGAAACTGTTAATAACTTTACTAATGAATTGCTTTTCGTCGCGATGGACAAGCTGGCGATGAACGCGTATCGTGCAGTTCTGATATTCATCTTTTGCATTGCAGCTTTTACATCGTTTTAGGATGAAGACCATTATCATTGCTCGAGAAGCGAGACGTAATGAAGAAACTTAAGAATCAAGATATGTAATGTAAAGCCGTGTTCAGAAATCAAAATCCAAACAAGTGTTGTTGTTTTTTCTCAGTGTGTCTGTCGACTATGAATTCTCGGCAGCAGTAAATCAATATCTGGTTCTGTCGTGTTCCTCAGGATGGTCATGTTGGTTTTTGATTATGTCATTAATGTGGTTGCTGATTTGATGTTGAGCGACCACTATGTCAAGTTGGAAAGACTGCAACATCAGAGAAACTGGTTCAAGAACTGATGACTAATTAACGACACTGAAAAGATAAATCAGAAAAAGCAAGAAGGAGAGGCATTTACAAAACATGTGCAGTTTGTCTGGTTTCACTTGCAGACGTTATTTTAAGATCTGCAAAACAGTCAAAGATCTCAAAGTTGAGACTTAAAGCTCGAGTGGATTAATATTTTTCAGTTCATTGTGTCTCACACAAAAGAGGTAAATTTAGCAACCAACGCTATGGCTAGGGAAAGTTACGAGAAAAGAAGGCTAGCCATCACAGGGCAGCCATGGCTGAGTAGTTTGTCTATGTCGAAACTGTACAATGACGTTAGACACATGCAGTGCGTTTCTCTGAACCACAGGAACTAAAACAATGAAGTCGATTACAATCTCAATAAACAAACCGAACGCTCAAAGACATCTGCACAGTGCCTGGGATATCTGCAGTTTCATCCCTAAAATACCCAGCAAATGCAGTTAATTCATGATGCAGCTGCTCGTATTTTTCCTTTCTTGCTGCTGCCAGTGCTCCATTGATCCAAATCGTTAGCATACATCAGTATACCTTAGCAGTGGACGACCAGCGGATTTCCCGCCTTCTGTTAATACACAGAAGAATGTCTTGTGAACGTCAACCTTGTGGCATTTATAATAACTATGGTTATGTAGAAATGAAAACAAATCGTCACGCCCTTGGGCCTCTTTTCTTGGGCTTTATATGCCTTTTTTTTTGGGGGGGGGGGGCCCTCCTGTCTCTTTTGTGTGCTTTTTAAAATCTTATTTTTTAATTATTTATAATGTTTCACATTTAGCAAATATTAACTTATAGAGATTAATTAATACTGCGAAACAGAAAACAAATTCTAAATTTGCTGTTTTATAATTATATTAATAAATGTATCTCAACTAGCGAAAAATACCGTAATATTAAAGAAAACAATAACATTTTAACATAAAAATACAAACATAATTTATCTAGTAGAGCACTTTTATATTGAAAACAAAATTTTCATTATTATTATTAATATATAAATTAATTTTCATTCTATTATATACAAAATCCAACACGTAAGAATGTAATGAAACGCTGTATTGACAGTCTAAAAGTTACCGCCCTTTAATAGAGTTTATACTACAGTATTTTGTTCTTTTGATCTATATTAAAGGGAAATAAATTAAGAACAATAGATATGCAACGATAAAATAATTTAACAATTCGGAACATTTAAATTCTTACATGCCTACAGCCAACACATTTTTTTCTCTTACAAGAGCCAGTTTGGTCACATGTTGGTTGTGGGCCCGGGCACAATGAACCCCCTCGCTCCATGGCTGCTACGCCACACCTATTTGCTATTGGTTATCCTAACCCTGCTCTATAAGGTCTTTTATTTCCAGTTTTAACTTGGCAATGTATTTTTTATGAAGTCACAAAATCCATCCAGTAGAATGGTATAGATAGGCTATACTAAAGGGGTAGATCCCAGTGGTCGCCAAACTCATCAGCCAAAAGAGCCATATTTAAATATTTACAGCATTTAAGTTGATTCATAAAGCCCTTTAAAAAAACAACAACTTTAGTATAGACATTTTTAAAATAGAAATAATAAGATTTAAAAGTACAATGTTGAGCTTGTCTTTGCAAAATATGTCTTAGTTTATCTAACTGTACATCAAATAAAACTTTGTAGGCCTATCATACTTAGGCCCATACGAAGATAATGTTTATTTAAACATAGAACAAGATAAATAATATACGCTCCAAAATATCTACTAATGTTAACTATGGCCTTAATTATTTATTTTTTTAAATAAATAAATAATATTTTGTGAGACCTGCAGTTTGCGATCCCCTTGTATAGGCTAATCCATTTTTACAGAAAATGTGGCTAGAATTACACAGTAGTATGTAAACAAATAAGTCGGGTCCATTTTTCGGTCAAGCTGGCCCATTTGGGTACCTGCCCACCGGGCATTGGCCTAAAGGCCCATATAGCCACTCCGCCCCTGCTCGAAATGGATTGACGGTGTACTTTTTTTTTCACCGTTCGGTAAAAGCTGGTTATGATACAATGGTGAAAGTATTCTACTACGTGTGTTACTTGGAAATAATATTTAGGTTATTTGTTGGGGAAAAGTTTGAATCAGAAATTGAATATTATGTGCATTTCATTGTTTGGGATACTTACTAGGAACATTGAACATTAACCCGAATTGTATATTGTCTTGATAGTTCTAAGTTTTTATTTACAAATGAACTAGTTTGTGGCGTTAATTTTTATCCCGTTCCTTACAAACTTGTTCTTCTTGGGGTATGGGCCTACAATAACTTTCAATGCCTAGTTTTCCTCGAGAGTTCGATGGAATAAGTTCTTCCGCCCTAGAGTATTTTGTATCATCATTTGCATTCTGTTTTTTTACTTTCGGTATTTTTGGTTGCTATAAAAAAAATGTTTAATGATCCTTCAATTTTTCTTAATTTTTATACCAACCACATAGAAAAAGTCTAGGCTTTCTTTTTCTATTTTCGTTATGAATTTAATTTTAAACTGAGGGTAAAATTTAATAAAAATGTATTTAAAATTTCGCAAAATCCTAAAAACTAATAAGTCAATTTATCACTTTATTTTAATAAATTAATTCAAACTATCCACTATGTTCACATAAATGCAGTCTTAATATTCTGATATCTTCACCATTATTTATTGTTTACTAAAACACTAATATAATTAAATTCAATATTAAAAAACATTTAATATTTATAATCACCCATTAAATACATGCAATTGTATTGTCAATACAATTAATATCTATAATCACCGAAAATCACTGTGGAGTATATTTCTGTCTATTAAAATAAAAATGTTATTTTGTTTTTTTTTTAAATTAAATATTTGATTACTGCTTGCGGTGAGGGGCTATTTGGCTAAACATTAATATTTATTATTTTTCTATGTAGTAAATAGTACCTATGTGTTGACTGATCTGGTTCTGTAAGCGTCTTCCAAAACATATATATAAAAAAATATTAAATCAATCCTGATTATTAGAACTTTGTCAAATATTAAAAACAACAACTTAACGTTGGAATAGCGATGATCGGACCACCCCCTAAAATGTGTCTGCCTACATAAAATGCACACATCGCACAATAGCCGTAAATAGGTATAGCATGGTCCCTGCCAAAGAATAGGCCTACGTTGTTTCTGTCGAGGCTTCTGTTTTGATTCAAAAGAGAGATCTTCTCTTCGACAAAAAAAAAATATGTAACATCATTTTTTAAACCAATATAGTCTAGAACGGTGATTCCCAAAGTGGTTTATATATAGACCCCCAGGGATCTACGACGACTTCCAATGGGTCTAAAAAAGGGAAAAAAATAGGGGGGGGGGTGAGATGTAAACAGGGGTCTACTAGAGAGGGATCTCATTTATAAATGTTGTGACTATGATTATGATCTTACATTAATGTAATTAACAACTATCTCATACAATCAAAAGATTTATATCTTATTTTAGGAAATCTTATATACATTTTAATCATATTATTCAAATGAAAAAGTATTTTAAATGTTAATACCTTATTTAAATACCTTATTTTTGTCTACATGTAACTAATATTTATTATTTAATAATATTTAACACGGGCAAAGCTAAAAATGAAATGTAGACAGTACTGTTGATTATTTGAAATTCGTCTTCTTTCCTTGTCGAACCTATAATGCCTATAATGGACTATGTGCCTTATATGTAACAAAATTTCATGAAATGAAATTATGAAACCAACCAAGCTGAAGGATCACTTGAGATGATGCTGCCTTGACAAAATAGATGAAGAGTTGAAATACTTTTGAACAATCAATGACAAAGTTGAGAAACGACCTACGGTGGAAAAAAACTTTTGATTTTACACAAACCTGCATCTCATATCATTAAATAATGAATCTAACCTACAAAACAATTTATGGGCGTCCTGGCGTAACAATTTTTAGCATTGAAAGATTCTTAAGTAAGTAATTATATAATTATTTCCAAACGACATTATTCTTTATTCAGCAAGCTGAGTCCATCTTGTCTTGTAAGGAAGCATTAATATTAACAATAGAGCCTTTGTTCGTTCTATTATGGATTAAAATGTTTAAAAATCTGATTGGTAGATTATCTGAATATCAACGCAGTTGACCAATATTGAAGCAACACGTTCAATATGCGATTGTCAAGAAAATAAGGATAACTTTTATCCAATGCTCCTTAACATTTGAAGCAAGATGGCTGTCGAAAGACTTTAATGTTTGACACGACTTTTTTTTTCTTTATGACACTGTTTCTGACTTGTTGGATGCTAAAGATTTAATTTTAAAAAATTAATACAAGCTAAATTCGGTATATTAGACATTGTTACAGACCTTTTTTATAACTTCATTCAGGTTAACTTGCATATGTTGTTTTTTTTTTTTTTTTTTTTTTTGGTTTTCATCCTGCTACTATATGAAATCATAAAAAAAAAATAATACACTCTTGAAGTTGATGAATCGCCAATATTAGTTGTGCCGGAAAACATTGCAAGGGGTCTAGGAGACAAACAGTTTGGGAACCACTGGTCTATAACCGCAACTGCATATAACATTTTTCTATTTGTAGACATAAAATGTGTTTGAGATGTAGCTGTTCAGTAGATCAGCATTATCTCGTTTGCCTGAGGATATTTAGATACTGAGTTCGAATCTTAGTTTTGTTCCTTACAATGGATATCTTTGAAACGTACTGTAATTTTAGTGCATAATACACTTATTCACTTTCTCAGGTTTTTTTTTTTTATTCCTAACAATTTCATAATTTCGTTGTCGGATTAAATATAAAGGACTTTCGGAGTACCGAATTTCGGATTATCGGGACTTCACCTGAGAGTTTCCCACAATGGGGGAGTGGTTTGACGAAGGTTTTTTGATATCCCCAGTATCAGACTTGTCACTGGGTACGACGCATTCTTCTACTACAACGTCGGGGGACTGGCTAGATAGAGCCTAGCTCATGGGCGCAAAAGAGCCACCCGACTCAGCCCGCGAAGGCCGTGCCAGTCAGCCCAATTTTGCCCATTAGTGAGACCCGCGAATCAGCCGAGTCCCAGGAGAACCCGACCAACCCTCGAGTTGGTGTCCAGCGCTATCCGCTTTTCGGAAATCCCGTTATGTCTCTTACTCACCGTTGCCCCGGGGCCCCACAGGAGGGGGGGGCTGGACATAACCCCTTTGTTTACCTTTTACACTTGCCGCTGCTCATTCATCAGCGGCAAGCAACCAGTACCCTTGGCCACCCATCTAAGCACTGGCGGATCCAGGGGGGGGGGCGGTAGGGGCGATCGCCCCCCAACTCGGCCGACCCCCCCCCCCCCAGGGGGGGGGCGGACGAATTTTAGTATAGAATTCACACAATTTGTATACAAATTTATTACTTATGTTAATAATATATACTAATTATTTATATTTCAACCTATTTTTTTATTATTTCGCCCCCTCCTCTAGTATATGTTGACCGATTTGGTGGGGTCGGGAGGGGGCAATGGTATCAATCCCGCCCCCCCCCCCCATACACTTTCGAGTGTGGGGGGGGGCGGTCCAATTTATTTGTAGAAATCACAGCTTGCTAACAGAATCAATTAAATATCTATATGATTAAAACTTGTTATTGATATTTTAACCGATCTTTATATTATGTCGTTCCCTGTTTACCGTTTGGGGGTGCGGGGGGGGGGGCGTATACCTCTACTGCCCTTCCCACCTAAACCATTTGAGTGGGTGGGCGGTCCTACTTTTATGGAGAAATAATATAAACTACGTATTGATATGTGAACCCATTGTATATTGTGTCGTACCATACTCTAATCTCAAATTTTATCATTAGTAAATTTAAATGAAAAAGGGTTGCACCAGGTGTGAAGGGCGATATATGCAATTGCATTTCCCCCATCGGACAAACCAATACTTTTTCTTTTAGTATTATAGTTTAGAAATTACAAAATGTAAAAAATCTGCCACTAATATAATTTATATATACTATAAATTAAATTCTTATATCGAGTCGCCCTACTTTTTTTTTTTATTCTTTAATGCCAAATGCAATCTTTAGCAGAAATTATTAAAGGAGCGAGCATTAATCGTTTTCATTCTACCGCCCCTCCAATTTCCAGAGTTTATGTAATTTCACATGAATTTATCACAATTATTTTAAGAAAGACTTTGCATTGGAAAAGTTAGAATTCAAACGAAATTTTTCACTATAAGAATCATGATTGAGATGAGTTCTAAACCGAAAAAAGATATATTTATAGTCGCCTTTTCCCAACCTTTACTCAATCGGATATTTTTCTAGTTAAATAAATTTGGGAATATAACTCACAACTTATACTACGATGTTATTGAATATTATTTATCGAATAATTTTTTTTCGGCGGCGATCCTCAAAGCCAAAATCTAAATATGTGGGGTATCTTATCTTTTCAAGGAACAAATCGGTTTTATTTGCAATGTATTAAGGGCCTATAAATTCATATTAGAATATCTTTCAAGTACAATATTATTCAAAATGTACTTTTTTAATAGTATGAATAATGAGCTTTAGGTCAGGAGAACGCGTTTCTGCAGTGAAGAATGCAGGAAAACGCTTTTGTCGTCGGGGCTTCGCCCCGAACTTCATTGATGAATAATGAGCTGTAGATGTCAGGAAAATGCGTTTCTGCAGTAAAGAATGCAAGAAAACGCTTTTAGCGTCGGGGCTTCGCCCCGAACTTCATTGATGAATAATAAGCTTTAGATGTCATGAGAATGCGTTTCTGCAGTGTAGAATACAAGAAAATGCTTTTGTCGTCGGGGCTTCGCCCCGAACTCCATTGATGAATAATGAGCTGTAGATGTCAGGAAAATGCGTTTCTGCAGTAAAGAATGCAAGAAAATGCTTTTGTCGTCGGGGCTTCGCCCCGAACTTCATTGATGAATAATAAGCTGTAGATGTCAGGAAAATGCGTTTCTGCAGTGTAGAATACAAGAAAATGCTTTTGTCGTCGGGGCTTCGCCCCGAACTCCATTGATGAATAATGAGCTGTAGATGTCAGGAAAATGCGTTTCTGCAGTGTAGAATACAAGAAAATGCTTTTGTCGTCGGGGCTTCGCCCCGAACTTCATTGATGAATGATGAGCTGTAGATGTCAAAAGAATGCGTTTCTGCAGTGTAGAATACAAGAAAATGCTTTTGTCGTCGGGGCTTCGCCCCGAACTCCATTGATGAATAATGAGCTGTAGATGTCAGGAAAATGCGTTTCTGCAGTGTAGAATACAAGAAAATGCTTTTGTCGTCGGGGCTTCGCCCCGAACTTCATTGATGAATGATGAGCTGTAGATGTCAAAAGAATGCGTTTCTGCAGTGAAGAATGCAAGAAAACGCTTTTGTCGTCGGGGCTTCGCCCCGAACTCCATTGATGAATAATAAGCTTTTAATGTCAGGAGAATGCGTTTCTGCAGTGAAGAATGCAAGAAAACGCTTTTGTCGTCGGGGCTTTGCCCCAAACCCCACTAGGGAACCATATAGCGTTGCCCCACTTTTTCGCCGAAGGTTGAGAAATGCTGCTTTTTAAAATTCTCATATATATATATATATATATATATATATATATATATATATATATATATATATATGTGTGTGTGTGTGTGTGTGTGTGTGTATGTGTATGTGTGTTCTGTACACACGTTTATGCATAGGGTTAGGGTTTACTGTGCGTTAGGGTTAGGGTTTGGAAAAAAATCGCCCCCCCCAGTCCAAAGTTCTGGATCCGCTAGTGCATCTAAGGAGCGGGGTGTTCACTCGACGACCACGTTGAGGTGGTACTGGAACGCCGAGATCGGGACGTCACTGTATGTAGAAAATTTTAAGTAAAATAAGATACTTGAGTTGGCAGCAAGCTTTGTCTACTTGTTGAATCAATGTTTTGTAAACAAAAAAATGGGGGGATCACAAAGTGTATTTACAGACGAAGAACTTGATGATTACCAGGTAAGATCTAAATTAGATCTATCTTATTTATAGATCAAGCTATTAAATTCTAGATATATATATTATAAATAAAAACTAGAAGTCAATAATAAGATAGACCTATATCTTGTCTTGTCTGACAAAAGTCAGACTAAAGTAAAGTCAAGTCGGACTCAAGTGAACTCGTCTCAAGTGCTTAGAGTTTGAGGCTTAGACTTAGAGTACTTAGACGGCTTAGACTTTAGACTTAATCTACTATCTAGTGACTAGACTAGAAAATAGATTGATCTAGTCTAAAGTTAAATAAAATGTAGACTAATTATAATAATTAATTTATAAATTTAATTTAAAATATTTAAATTAAAAAAATAATCAGAAATCATATTGATAATTGATATGATTATGATATCAATCTCATACATAATAATTGAATTAAAGCAGAATTCCACATCATTTCATCATGTTAAATCATGATAATCTCATTTATAATTGTATTACATTTATTCTTTCTGGCTGCCTTTGGTCCTGTCTGGGGCATAGCCATAGGTCACCAGTCATCTTCCGCTAGGAGTCCAGGCATCTCCCATCTTCATGATCTTGGTCACTGTGCCATTTATTCCTCTTCTGTGCTGTCCCCTCTTCCTCTTTCCTTGAGGCTTCCGGGTTAGGCCTTGCCTCATCATTTAGTTGAACAAACTTATTATACAAAACAAAATGAAAAATGCCAAGTTTAATTTCATTATAAAGCAAAACATGATAGTTTTAGACAAATGAAAAGTAAATCAGGTTGTCTGTGGGAGAAAATGGAAACCACTAAGCTATATATATTATATATAAGCCTTAGTCTACATACTATTTACTATTCATTGGACTTTGGAATTTTATATGCACTTGACTAACTTGAGACAGATCTAAATCACAATAGGCCCTCTGCATCTTAAATGTCTATCAACTTCCTATGCCATATCTATTCTAATTAATAATTAATATTTTGATGTCCCTATAAATTTCTTTTCTGTAGTTCTAGGGTTAAATTTGAGTCTAGATCCTAGTAAGTCCTGGATCAGTGTTTCTGAGCCGTTTATTTAGCATATATTCAGTGTATTAGCTTGTTTAACATAAAATGCAAGTTAACTGATTTCATAAAGAACTCCCTGTTCTCCATGCAAGGAGATAAAAAAGAGGATATATATTGATTTCTGTTGAAATGTCTGAAATGTATAAGGCTCATCTTCTTAGAACTTGAACTCACTCTTTAAAATCATTCATCATCAGACTCCATTTTAGTGAGGGCTTGAGAGGTTAAAATCCTCTCTTTCAAAAGCCCTGGACAGAAACCCTGCTGTTTTGCATAGTACATATATATCACTGTAAAGGTAAAAAATGTGTGGTTTCCAGACCTGTCAAGACAAAAATCAGCAAGTCTTGGACAGTTAAAAAGAATATGAGACATGCTTTTATCTTTTTTTCCTGCAGCGGGTTACTGTGATTTTGGCCATAGCCATTTGAAATATTAGCCAACAGGGCAGTGGGCTGTCCTGCACTGTGCAATATTAGATTGCTCTGGCCTGGACACCCTGCACTGTGGGAAAGTGGGACATGTGGTCATGGCGCCTCATGTGCTCCCAAGTTCTGCAGGCTTTTTGGGACTTGTCCCAGTACTCAAACCACTTTTCCTTTTCCAATATTCCATTTCTATTTTTTTTATTCTTGCCAGAACATGATGAAAACTCACAGCCTGTTGTGTAGGTGGTGTTACACCTTCAAAATTATTAGTACCATATTCAATGTAGAACATATTCCATCAGCTCCTGTAGGGAATCCTTACATTTTTTTGTTTGTTTGTTTGTTCTTTTTCAGACTTTGACTTATTTAACTAAAAAGGAAATTCTTCTGTAAGTATTAAATTTTATACATTTTCTTGTAGCGGCAAAACTAGTGATTTTATTTTTAAAAACCGTTGCTTCTAACACTGTTAAATATTTGAAATGAGGCTCAAAAACTGCCATGGCATAAGAAAGTTATTTTAATTCTTAGAATAATATTTATATATAATATTTATTCATTTAGAACACTCACAAAACATTTTCATATTACGATTTCAAATATTATTTTATTATTTTAAACAACTTGTCAATTAGAATAGTTTCAGGATTCACAAAAAAAAAAAAGCCTACAAAAGATTTTATTTCAGAAATGAAGATTATTACATCTTAACCAAAACTTTCTGCAGGAAAGAATGGGATGGCAGGGTTCAAACTTAGGGCCATTGTGATGACAGTCTGAAACACATACCACATGACCATAGCACTAGTTATATATGTTTTGCATTTGCCTTGTTGTTCGCATCCTTTTATTTATTTGCTTAAAGTTATTAATCTCTAGACAATTTAGTTCATCCCTAAGCCTGTTGAACCATTAAGGCAACCCAGTAATGGAGATTAAAACTGGGGTTGATAATAATAAAGAACCAGCTACTGTCCAGAAAGTCATGCCCCTTTGTAATGCTACCATTGTACTTTATATTAAAGGAACTCTTGTGTACAGCTTTTCATTTTAGATATCAGAGTAACTACTGATTTCAAATTTGTTTTATAGTGTATATAAAAGATTCAAAGTCCTCGACCCAGAAGCTGTTGAAGCAAATAAAAATGCAAGACTTCCACTTGACAAGATTAGAGAGCTGCCAGAGCTTAAAGTTAGTTTGATTATGTATATCTTAAATACATTAAACTTATAACATTTAACACAATTACATTTATAGCAATAATATTAATGTCTTTGATTCTGAAGATTAAGGATGAGTGCAGTGTTTGACATGACTACATGTCGAGTTATTGTCATGAAAGATGAAAAAAAAGAGGATTAGACCAGAATTGATTGATTAATATAGCTTCCTAGAGGATAGTATAAAATTAAGTATATAGAGACTGATTAAACAGAGCATTTTAGCAACTATTATAAACTCTGTTGGTCTCAAATCTTTCATATGCTTTTATAAAGAATTATTTTAAGTGGATAGTGTTAACCTTAGTTACATGGCTTGGAACTGCCCTTCCAAAAAAAAAATAATTGCATTTTAGCCTAGTTTTCTGTTGGATATGACACCATCTGTCCAAAGATTACTTTTTTTTTAAGATTAAAAAAAAAGACTCTAGTTTAAAATATTTCATCTGCTCAGTGGCTGTTTGTTTTGTTAGGTAATAGTAAATAAAATAGAGTAAATATAGAAACTGTGCACTTTAGTTAGAGATGATAGAAATAGTGACGTGACCATACAGACTTTTGGATTTCAGAATAGGGCACATAAAATAAATGCCAGTGGATATTTATAGGCATTTGAAGGAAAAGTATAGTGAAATGGCTGCTAGTTTAGTGTAGATGGATTTAGTGACTAAGACAGTCATCTCTCATTGTAAATAAACAGTTGAATTTTTCTACAAACAATTATAAATCTACTTGTTTGTCTTGGATAATCGATATGTGTTGAACTCATATACCAAAATAATGTTATACCGATCAAGCAATCAAAACATAGTTTTTGTTTTTTTAACCAAACCAAATAAATAAATATAAAGGATAAATACATCCACAGATCAGTGTTTAGCCCATACTTCCTTTCAAAATTGTAAAAAAGTGATTGATTGATTGTAGTGGTTACTATAACTAAAATTGTTGCATCATGTGTTTATAGTTTTTATTGTTATCTATGATTTTACATTAGGAACCATCAGATCAGTCTATTGGAACTTCCTATCAAAAGCATGTTGGTTCCTCATTGATTAAATAACTTGTCCATAAGCTCTTTGTCTATAACAAACTTGTACAATAAAATTCATTTTTATTTTTATACAGGTGAATCCTTTCAGAGATCAGATATGTAAAGTATTCTCATCGTCTGGTGAAGGCATGACATTTGAAGATTTCCTGGATATGATGTCAGTGTTCAGTGATGGAGCCCCAAAAACTGTTAAAGTGGAATATGCTTTCAGAGTCTATGGTAAGCATCAGTTAGAAATAATAAATACAAATGACTGTCGCAAGAAATTAAGTCAATACCTAACACTGAAGGTTAATGGTTGAATCAGAGCAACTGTCACTAAACATGCACCTTTTTCTTTTTTTTTTTCTTCTGATCTATATCCAACATTACCTTCCCAAAAAATGACCATCAATAGCTTAATTACTTAAAACCAGTGAGTACTGTTATAGGGAATAAAAGTAAAGTACCCCTTTCAGACCTTGTGATCTTTAGAACAGACAATGTAAAGGTCATCTGTTTCTATGGATGACGTTTAACTAGGGTGTCTTGTGGCTAACATAATGACCAATCATTTTTTCTTTTTCTCCAACTAAAGTCAGGTGCCCATTTGAGGTGGTTGGACTAAGGGGCTAAATTGGGACTAAATCCCAAAATTCAAAATTGAAGTATCGCCAAGATTCAAACCAGAGGATGCATGTATGTATTTTCTCGGTGCCTAAAGATTTACATTGGAGAGACTGATAGATAACTACACAGCTGCTAGAAGATCTCAGAGATATTAAAAATCACAAAAAATAGGCTGTGCTCCATTCACTTTAATATTGCTATAACAATAACACCTAACTGCTAGCTAGAAAACAATAGTTTTTTGTCAGTTCTCATTCTTTACTTAATCACGTATGTATAATTTTTATTTTCCCACCTTTCAGACTTTGATGGGGATGACTTGATCTCGGATTCAGACATCAAACAAGTGATTGAATGTTTGATTGGTAGCAATGAACTCACTGAGGATGAAATGCACCAGCTCATTGATAATGTAACTATATTGCATAGATTGTATAGCAATAACACAGTATAGTAGATTGTATATCGATACCACAGTATATTACATTGTATACCATTACCACTGTATAGGAAGCTGTTGTTATTGTTTTTTTACAGAGGTAGATGTTGTATGTAAAAATGTATGTAACTTGCGATCTATGGGGCAGATAATGCCAGGTTCCCATAAGAATAGGGTGATCCAAAATCTCAAAATTTAGCCATCATCAAGATTTAAACCCACCCCTTGGTTCAAAAGCCAATTGCTTTACCACTCAGCCATCATGCCATCTGTAGATGTTGTACAATTGTACTTTACAAGGAGTTAGTTGGAAAGCTCTTGTGATTTCAGATTTGTGGACTCTAGGATGGCTACCTGGTTGTGTGACTCTGTAGTCCCAGGTTTAAACCCTGTCTGCCATCATCCCATAACTTCCTGCTTGAAGTTTGGGTTAGGATATATCTTTTTGTACATAATCTCCTTGTCTAACACTATCATGTATAGTAGGATTCTAACAGAACATGTAAAACAAATGAAACAGACAACAGTAATGAAAGCTCATTAATGTGTAACAAGTCTTGTTATTAAGGTGAATGTGTTATCTGAATAATACTGTCTTTCCCAGAAGCCAACTCTATCAGTTAGAAATGTGATGAATACAATGAAACTCTCTCAATATATAATAGCTTATCATACCCATAAATGTATGTATCAAATTTAAGCATGGCTGCTTCTAAAAGTAAGCTATTTAGGGTAAATTTTTATTTAGGTGGTTGTTTCTACTATATTATATATAAAATATTAATTAGACCAATAAGTACCCACTTAATTGCGAACCATTTAATTTAATTTTACAAGTAGCTCTTTCAGACTTTGTGATATGAAGGTCATCTCTCTCTATGGGCACAGAGTGTTATGTGGCCATCACATCCACCAACCAGGTTTTCTTTCCCCAACTAATGTCATGTACCCATTAGAGTTGGGTGAGCTCAGGAGGATCATAAAAAATCCTGAAATTCAAAATCACAGACTTCACAGAGATTGAAACTTGAGACCCTCAGTTACCCCTCAGATATCTCGCCCCACAATTAACATTATTCTGCATACTATCTGCTATTTAATAGTACATTCAATTACTACAAATATTGTTCTCTTATTTTTCTTTTGATTTGAAAGATTTTGGAAGAGGCTGATCTGGATGATGACAAGGCTCTCTCATTTGCTGAGTTTGAGCATGTTATTTCTAAGTCTCCTGATTTTGTTAAGTAAGTCGACTTGTGATTTTGAAATTTTGAAACCTTACACACTTTTAAAAAATAGGGTAACAGGTTAAAAGTGTAGGAGGTAATTCTCTCTTCTTCTTTTAAAAAATTCTACATGTTATAATGCTATTTAAAGTACAATGTCTCTCATAAATTTAAAAGCTTGCCTTGAATTATGTGAAATTTACTCTGCACATTTTTTTTTTCCAGTTAATTTTTTATTTTCAGAGTATAGAAATCAAATTATATCAACAAGATTTTTTTTTTATTGTTGTTTTTAGTTTTACTGAAATAGAGGTTGGAGAGGGATTGTGGTTTTGTAAGTTAAGCTAGTTAGGTACAGTTTTTTTTTTCTTTATGGGCACGACATGGCCTAAATTGTGCAGATGTGCCAAAAACCCAAAATATCAAATATCATATTGTATCTTTACTGATTTCTTTTCAAATTTTATTTATTAAACAACTTGTGTATTATAGTCTGCTTATCAATGCAAGGTCATGGCCTCACTAAACAGCTACAAAACACTGTACTGATTAGCAACCCTCTAGAGAAATAAAGATATCAGTAATACTTTTTTATTACAGTTTTATCATTGGTTTAAATAAAGCATAGCTTCCCTCTATATCAAATTTCATAAGGACTTCTAATTTTCTTGAAGAATTACCATTTTCCATCTTTTTAAATTTCTTTTATTCATTTAGTTTGAAATACAAAATATTTTTAAAGAGCAAGTTTGTTTTAAGAACTTAAACAACAAATTAACTATATAATTTCATTAAAATAGTGATTCCACTCATCCTATCTATTTTTTCTTTTAGGGCTTTCTAAGGAGCATGTAGAATACTTTCAGCCATTTTTATGATAAAAGGCTTAGAAGTTTAAAATATTATTTGCATAATCCTAATAATATAATTATTCTTACTTTCCTTAAGAAATTTCAGGTATCGATTAATTTTACAAATTTAGTATTTTAAATACTGAGTAAAAATGGTACACCCAAATGTTGTCAACATTGTTAAGCTTTGGAGCAAAGTTTTCTGTTATTTAGGTTATCTACCCTCATACTTTTATTTCAGGGCTTTGTTCATCAAGGAAATTAATGACTAAAAACATATATTTTTTTTTTATTTCAGCTCTTTTCGTATCAGAATGTGATGAAAGGAGAGTTGGCAGCTTAAAGCTGACTGCAGGGTTTTTCTGGCCGTCCTATTTCTAATGGCTGTTATATATAATATACATTTAAGCCTCTTCAACTATTTACTTTCCATGCTACTAAATATTTATTGGTCAAAATTTGTTTTAATGCCTGCTTTATATTTATTCTGTACCAGTAGTATGGCCATCTACCATTCACACTTCATAGAATTTTTTAGGATTGCAGTTTTCAGAAAGCTGAAAATGTCTATATTTTTTAACTTGCTGCTCACTTAATAAGTTTCTTTAAATGATGCATAAGGTAAACACTGCTTAAATCTAAAATAAAAAAAAAATTTTTTTAAAGTAAAAATTTGTTTTGGTAAGATTTTTAGGCTTCATTTTTTGCATTTCTTTGCTTTAAATACCTACTAAATTAAGTGATCATAGTTCAGTTAAAGATTAAAAAAAAACAACCCTATATTTCAAATTTATAGAATGTTTTTACAGTTTGAAAACTAAAATGAAAAGATTGAATATAAGTCAATAAAAATCTTATCACATTTACTTACAGAAATTTTAAAAGTACCTTGCTTGTATCCAATGTGTAGATATATCAATAATTATAAGAATTACAAAATCTTGTTTTGGTACTTAATGTATGAATCTCACTTTTTTCAATGGTAAGATATAAACTCAAAGATTATCTTCCTTCTAAATATACTCATTTTAATGTATATTACTCTGGTTAGATGCATGTATTTCACAATTATAAAAAGAACTACTGCATGTATTTTTGTTATTACTAAAAACAAAATCAGTTGTACTCAATTACACTGCACTGCTATATTATTAAATGGTAAATTTAAAGGCACATTCAAAGTAATTGTAAAAAAGACATAAATAATAATTTGTTATGATTAGGTAAAAAAAAAATAGTTTCGACCTAAGATTTACACTTTATTTCATTTTGATTTAATTTTAATGTTTTAATTTAATTTTTTTTTTTGTATCATCCAATTTTCATCTCAAATGTTGACAGACTTGCCAAGTTCTAAAGCAGAACATTTTATCTGTGATATTTTGATTTACTAAGAAAGAAATGTTATGCCTTATATAAAATATTTGTTATTTACTGTTGTTATTAAATCCATCTAATCATAAACTCTGTTGTTTTTTAATCACAGAGAGCATTTTTGTGAGACCCAAAAATTTTAAGTCAGTCAATCTCACTTCATTTTCTTGCCATTTTATTATTGAATTTTTAATTTTTTTTTAAAAATTGATTCTCTTATATTTGTATATCATGGACTTTATAATAGTGTTTGATTATGCAAAAAAATATTATTTCTTCTATATAAATGACACAAATTTTTTATTCTAATTATAGTAGACATTTTACTGAAATAAATATATATATACACAATTTTTGGTTTTGTTAATTTTTATCTGTAAAGTACTTTTTATTGTGGAATAATTTGTAATATTTAATTGATACAATAAACAATAGTTTTCTCAACTTAACAATATTTATTTACAATTTGTTTTTATTTTTCCTAAACCCTGAAACTTTGATAATATGGATGAAAATTTCAAGTTTTTAAAATGTTAACATAATATAATAATAAAATGTTAAAAAGCTTAATGTTAGTTAGAAATAAAAAAGGCCACATAGTTCACTTAAAAAAAAAACACTTCTAAATTCACCTGTCCATTAGCACTCTGATGTTTAGATGTTTCAAGAAAAGTAATCATATCAAACATTTAAAATGCTGTAAAAATGAGATCTGAGTTCTTCAAACCTTTTCAATTAAATTTCCTTAAGTAAATAGCTCATATTATCCATAGAAGCTAATAGAACTAAAAATAAAATTGTATCAATACCAAATAATTGTATGGCTATCAACATAAAAAACAAAAAACTTTCACTTAAAAGAGAAAATTATATTTAACTTGAATAGTAAAAGAATGACATATTTGTGAATTTTTTTTAGCTGTTTATTTATTGACATTAAAAAAAAAATATATGATAGTTGAGCTACTACTTTCAACTTCAAAATTGTAAAATATTTTAAATATAAACTTACAAAAAAAATATGCTCTGAAGCATAAACAAAAATGGGCACAAATTCTTTTTCACAGACAATAAAACTGATACCCAGGGCCTGAGTAGGTTGGGTTAATTTAGCTTAGTTTCTTTGCTCAAACGGCTTTTCCACTTTCGGGGGCGTTAAAAATGTGTAAGTGCATAGCTAGTTTGGCAACACCAAAGACATAAAAATGTATATAGGTCTACGCGATATCTAAAATGGGAGATCTTTAGTAAAAGAAAATTAGATTAGAATGACAGCATTAACGAATCTTTAGTTCCAAAGATCACATATTTTCTAGATCTAACTACCTAACAAGATGATAAACAATGCCACGGTTTGAAAAAAAAATCGTCGAAAGCATTATAAATTTTGTATGTAATTTAGTGTCATAATCTGTATCTTTCCCTTCTATATCGGTACATTTGTTTTTGTTACATTGAATCTAGATAAATAGATCTAGGTCTAAGTAACTTCGTTAGAAAAAAAAGGCAACAAATGATGTCAAATTGACTCAAATGCGTGCTTGTACTTGCAAACTTCAATAACTTGCAGTGTGCAGGAGTTGGTCACTTGCTAATTGCTTTATTTTATTATAAACTAGATTTCTAAATGTTTAAATCTAGATCTAGTATTTAACTACACATTAGACATAATATTAGTATAAGATCTACATCTATATAATAATAATTAAACTTGGGTTACTTGCTATAACTCTGTCTCTGTAAATCAATGATTGTTCCATGATACTACTGATACTGATAGATTGGAATCTATCATCTATTAGTCTAGTGAAACTAGAGTAGTGATACTATTTGTTCTATTATTAAAATAAGTAACAAGTGTTCTTCACAAAATAAATATATAAAAAATAGTATTTCAGAATAAAAAGACACAAATTGCTAAATATCCATATCCAATATATTATTGTCTTGTTTTAAAGAGGTGCTGTAGCTGAGTGGTAAAGCCATTGGCTCCCAAACTTTGGGACCTGGGTTCAAATCTTGGTAAGATTGGGATTTTCAATTTCTGGATCTTTGGGTGCCTTTGAGTCCATCCAGCTCTAAAATGGGTACCTGACATTAGTTGAGGAAAAGTAAATGCGCTGGTTGTTGAGCAGGTCACATGATACCTTTGTTAACTGTGGGCCACAAAAACAGATGCCCTATAGATCATATGGGTATCTTTACTTTCTCTACTTTATTGTCTTGTTTTAGAAATTTGCACATTCTTTATTTTCTAATAATCTATGATTTTAATATATAAATTTTGTTTGTATTTTTCCTCAGATATTGATTGCATTGGTTGTGCTTGTCTGGTGTTTTGTTATAGCAGCAGGAAGGCAAGCTTCCGCAAGGTATATGTTAACTCGCTAAAAGTGGACTGACCATGGAAGTCAAAAGTGAAAACTATGCCATGCTAAGCAACTTTGAAGTTCTTGGCTTACTGAGAGACATCCAAGCTGGTAGAGGCCAGAAAAAGCCAAATAAATATCAGTCCAATCTGGCCACCATCACCTACGAAACAATCAAGTGTTTGGAAAACTGGCCTTGCTCACACCATTCTGCAGAAGGCATCACCCAGGTCATGAAGGCTCTGTCCAAGTTCAAACTGACCCCTGCGGAAAAGCTACAGCTCATTAACCTCCGACCCAGCACAGCAGTTGAGATTCAGCTTGTGGTGGAGGAGAGTGAGGAAAGGCTCACAGAGTCGCAGATTGAAGAACTTTTAGATCTAATAGCCACCTACTTACCTGGCAATGAAGCAGAGAAAGAAGATGAAGGTGAAGTGATGGATGAAGAAAATGACATTGAAGAAGACCAAGGCTAATCAATACTTTTAGATTACAATGTCTATTGTATCTCTTTTTTCTGTATTTTATTTTTTTTTCTATCTAACTGATAGTGTACAAAATCTATTTATGTAATAAATATATTATTTTTAATCATCTAGCTTGTTTACTTTTCATTGAATATGTTATTATTTGAAGAAAAAAAAAATTCTATACATGTCTTTAAATTTTTTATTTGAAATTTAGTAGCAGAAAATAGGCACAACTATACATTTTGTTCATTTACATTTGAATTTTGGGTGTCTTTCATGTTCTACATTCTCTGTATCTACCTTGCTTACATCTTTCCAACATTTCCTTTAGGTCCTCTATACCCCTGAATCCCAATCTACAGCCTGCCAGCCGTATCTGGCCCATAAAGTAAAACTATTAGGCCCCTTGTAAGTTCTGTGGGAAAAAAGTGGCTTGTTAAAGACAAAAAAGGGAGGTAAAGTATTGAATCAGACTAAGACCTCCATGTTAGAAAAGTTATGACCCTTTGAACACAAGAATGAAGAAGACAGATTGCCAAGAAAGCATCTTTTAAGAATTACTGTCATCTTAGTTTCTAATTTTTGTTTGATCATTAATTCACTATTGATTTATTTATTTATTTGTTTGTCTAAAATATTGTAAAGTTAAACTTTGTGTAGCAGGCATGGTGGTTGAGTGGTAAAGCACCTGGCTTCCAAACTGAGGGGTATCAGGTTCGAATCTCTGTGAAGACTGTGATTTTGTTTTTCAGAATATTTAGGATGCCCCTGAATCCACCCAACTCAAATGGGTACTTGACATTAGATGGGGAAAGGAGATAGAAACATGATCATTACTTTGTCTACCCTATAGATCTGAAAGGGATACTTTGAAAAATACAAACATTGTGTATACATGAATAAATATATATAAAACCAATTGTATATATTATCGGTATAGAAAATACTAAAAACATGCATATATGTAACCCTGCCGGACCAAGTATATTATCGGTACTTGTGGTTTTAGTTATAACAATAAAAAAAATAAGATTTACTAATATTGTACTTGATGTCTGCTTTCACATCAGTTATAATCAAGGTCAGAGTTAATGCTTTTTTTTTTATTTGACAAGGTCAATTAAAATAGACTTTGGCCACTCAGGATTGTATGGTGTAGATTTGTTGCACTTAGTTTGCAAACATTTGAATAATGGTTAATTTAAGCAGATACAAGAAAGTTTTTTTAAGCATTAACCCAGAAGTACCTATTGTATAGTGGAAAAAAAATGTTAAACTAATGAGCAATAAATTTTATGAAAGATTATAAACAACATTACAACTTAATTAGTGGACACAAAATGTGCCAAATATAAAAATTAACAACTTAATTAGCATCAAATATTTTTATAAATAATTTACAGCCATAAATGCTTTGAAGGTTTTATCTGCCAGGCAAATCTCTTTATATAAATTAAGAAAAAAAATTAATAACAACAAACGCTACCGTTGGCTTTTATTACAGTAACATTTATTAAAGACACTAATAAAATTGCATTGATTGATATTGTAAGTTTCCTTTAAATTATTATAAACACAGATCTATCACTTTTCCTCTTATCTTTCTAACCCATTTTGGTCTGAACAAATTTGACTCAGCTATGCTTCTACAATAAATATCAGAAATCTGATGGCTCACAAAATAGTAAAAAATCATGTAACTCATTTCTACTTATATCCTTAAGACAATGCATATTGTGTGACGGGATGGCACATACAGCTGATTTCTTAGCTGTTTTGTGGACCATCATTACAATACATTTTTTTTAAAGCCAATTAGAACATGGATGCTCAGCTCAATGGATGAATTAATTGAGATACATTGACATAGTATTGAAAAGGGGTGAAGGCGAGTATCATGCGCCTAAACTAGTAAGCTTTGGGCAATAGGGGTCTCTTTAACAATTGCTGGCTACCCACCAAAAGAGAAGGAAAACTGAATTCAAACCTCTGCTGCCTTGCAGCTATACCCAATCAGGGGAAAGGCTTTGGGAGTCAACTCTGAACAAAAATCAGGATCTAGCAACCGTTATGCTGTTAAATCAGTTTGCACCACACAGTGCTACAACTTGCCAGAGCCTGCGACGCTGGTGACACCAAACTGTATAGGCACTAGCCGTTCCTTTGGATACATCAGCTGCACGGAGAAGGGGAAACTGTGGTGTGGGCAACATTGTTCCGATACCCAGACATTCATCTCATTTCCATGAGATAATCCATACTCGCCTCGCGACTGTAGGAGGCCATACTATATTGAAAAGTTAATTTCAAAACAAAGATTGAGCGCCTGATGCTGGGATACCATCTTGGTTTAGTTGTCTTGAGAGGGGAAAAAAGGTGGTTTTTCTGTATACACAGAAGTTGTGTTTATAACTGAATCTTTCAAGTTAAACAGCTCAAAGCCAATCTCAACAAAGAGAACTTAACAACAACATGAACATTAATATTTAATATCCAGTGGTTCAAGAGTGCAACTAAAATTTTAAAACAAAACATGATAAAATTGAATATGTTAATAAGAAATATAATGTCACAGAGAGTAATATTTTTTTAAAAAGTTGTAAAATAACAAAAACTTACAAAAATGAAATGCAATTTCCTTGCTACGCTGAATTTTTAATCACAAACAAATGATATCAATATTCTGTGTAAGAAATGTATTGATATAGGATACCACAACATACTATAAAATAAGAATTTTTTATTTATTTCTTCTCTGCTTCATAATAGTAGCAAAAAAAAATTGGCCCCACAAAGAAATACATTTATGATTAAAAGTTTACAAATTTGGTAAGAAAAACCAGACACAAACTTGTCAAAATGAAATAGTATTGAAGAAAAAAAACAAAACAAAAAAACAAATTTTTAAATGTTATTAATGCCACACATTTTTTAGAATTTAGTATTTTTTTCATTAAAGAAAACAATAATAAATAAAGCATTCAGCTGTAAGATTTTAAATAGATTTAAAACTGAATACAAGAAAGTTATAGACATGGTAAAATAATGCACTCTTCCCTAATCTTCAATGTTTCATTGGCTTGAGAAATAATTCCTTTGCACTGATAAATATAAATGAGATCTCATGGCCTAATAACCCTAATTGGTCCTGTTCTTAAATTATTAAACAAGAAAAAAAAATTCATACTTGAACTGTAAATAAGATGGCTGTAATAGCAATGAAATAATAAACCAGTTTTTGAAAGCAAGTCATCTACAAAAAGTTCAACGCTAAATAAAACAACTGAAAGAACATAGAATACCATATCTGAATATTGTAATAATAATGTTTATTGGCTTCTACTGAAGTTACTATATTCTTGTCATGCCTAATTTTCAAAGACATTATTCTAGACTCAATTTGATAACAACAATGAGCCACCAGCAAAGGGTCAACATAAAGATTCATTTGAACTGAACATATTTTATAAGTATTGTTTATATTGATAAATGAGCATGCTACACACAGAGTGTGCTCAATGTGTTTACTGTTAGAGTTTTCAATGGGTAACAAAAAAAAAATATTGTAAAGTGTACAGAAACTGAATAGCAGAATTACTTGTATAAGCTTTTTGGTTCTTCTTTTATATATTTATATATACAATTAGTGTGTAAATGAAAGATTTATACTAAACTATCAGAGCCTTTCAGAACTTTCTTAATCATTGGAAGCATAAATCAAGTTGTACAGGAAAAAAAAAAAAACAGTCGATTTTGTTGGTACCTTAAAGTGTATGTATACGCACAATGCTTATGAAGATACCAATTTAAGAAAATTCTGTTTATTTCTATGTAGTTCTATAGTTCCAATTTGTAAGTATGAGCCTTAAGTTTTCCTTTTGTCTACTTTCTGGTTTCATGACTAGGACTCTTAGCTAAGATTTTTAAATGCAAAGCTCAGCTGAAGATTTGTGCTGACAGACCACCCATTTCACAACTAGCGCAGCATGCTGCCCCTTACACTGTATGGCTGTAACATCCACATAAAACTGAAGCAGATGGATACATATTAAAAATATGTTGAAGTCAATTTAAAAAAATCACAGAAAGAAAGAAAAAAAAAACACAGTAAATTTAATCAATATGTTTATGACTGACTGGGTGATTTGTCTTTGTGAATATTGTTTTAAAAGTGTTGCTGATTAGCTTGGACCCTGATGAGTTCTTACCATCAAATTTTTCTTTCTCAAAAAACATGCAACAAATTTTATACGCCCCAACACAGATTTTATAGAACCAGTAAATGTTGATGATGTCGAGGATGACGCATGGGATAATCAAGCACAGCTGAATGTATCCCAGGCGATTAAATGCAGGGGTGTTGTAGACACTGTAAACTCTGTGCCAATAGGACGGCATTACTGCAATGCGGACAATGAAGAAGGTCACTGCCATGGCCACACCATTGGATACAAAAACAAGGTTTGCTTTGTCATAACCGAGCTGTGACAGAAACCACCTATGAAGAGAAGTTATTAGCAAAATTATTAGATTCTTACTATACAATCTAAGTATTTAAATGATGAAAACATAACTTGTTTTTCAAAACTAAATATTTTAAAACACATGTAACCAAACTTTGGTAGTGGTTGGGAGTTGCTAGTTGCAAGGTCTCTAACTCTGTTTCTAATTATACAGTGTATTCTAGTTAATGTATCTATTGTAATAGGAATTGTCTCCAAGACCAAAGAATTTGAACAAAAGTATATTCCATGCCCCTTCAAAGACCCAGCTCAGACCTACATATTTAAAAGTTTACTGCATGTGAAGCTAATAAGTAATGGTTTTGCAAGATCTTCACTTTGCTGATAAACGTATCTGAATGCAATAAAAATGTCATAACCAGGCTGCGGATGTATCAATAGGACTGTTACATGCTTACACAAAAGTCCACAAAGATTGACAATCACACACATATTTGAGGTACTCAAATGCATCTAACATCTCTACTGTGCACAAAAATTAGGCTATTCACATGTGTATTCATACTAAAAAATATAGGTTAACAGATGTTATGAATCCCAGTAACAAAGCTTTGAACTGAATCAACAAAGAGTTGGACTGAATAAATGTTAGAAAAGTAAATGTAATACTTATCTAATACCTTTGATTTACAAATGGTGTAGAAAATTCAGCAACTAATCTATAATTGGCAAAGTAAGGTAAAACTCCATAGGTCTGTAAACATAATAGTCGAAAGCATCAATTATTTACTTGTTAACCAATAAGTTAAATTATATATTGTATTCAGTACAGGTACTAAAATTATATCAATACTTAAATAAATATATAAATATTTAATATTTTTTCCCTAATTATTCATACAGTGAAATGTAACTTACCATGACATAATAATATGCATAAATTGATGCACCATGATGGAGCACATAGAAAACTTCCCCAATCTGCTTATAGTGGATGGTCATGATTATAACATCTATAAGTAAAAGTAAAAACAATTATGCACTCATCAGAAGGCTTTCGAATTAATATTGTAGAAAATCCATTTGAAATTTTCAAAGAAAATGAGCCTGGTAACTAATCTGGTAATCATGGTGTGTAAGTGTGTGTGTGAAGATTATAGATGATCAAACACCTAAAATTTAAATGACTAAAAGGCTGATCAAGACAAACCCTAACTGTAAAGCCCCAGGGAGGGACAGATAAAGGGGGTAGCAATAATAAACCTCTGCCTAAAGTATTTTTTTTCCTTTTTAACCATGATATACAGGTGTGTTCTGTTCAATGATCAAGAAATATTGCTTTTTTCAAATGAGTTTAAATTTATAAATATACTTATTCATTTTAAGTACTAACAGCAATCACACAACAGGCATGCAGAAGAGCCAATGTAAAATTACCCTATTCTCATTTCAAATATATATCCTCTCTACTAGTTATTCCCATAAATACAATATTGTCCCATGTAGACCTTACCTTTATACCTCAATACCTTTTTCTTAAAATGTAGACTATACTTAAGTAGGAGGGGGGGGGGGGGGGGGGGGAATGGAGGACACATACTTCCAAGTTTCATTCTACTTTAATAGTTACTAGTATGAGTATATTTCATACCTGATGTCATATAACCAGCTACAATAGCACAACTTGTTCTGACCAATGGGGAATCCCACCTGTTATTTAAAAACACCAAATCTATTATAATTTTTTAAATCACTTTTTATTTTAACAAGTGCTACATGTTTTGATATAAACTCCATTCCATGCTTTCTATATTTTTTGTAACGTTTACAAAGAAAATATTACCAAATAGGATTTTCAGTAATTTCATCATCGTTAATCATTGTATATGCACACATGCAGCTCACGACAACAGAGTGCACAGTTGAGTTAATCCTGAAACAAGATGTTAAACATATCTTTGAAGATAATTTCTACATCAATACTGGAATTACTAAAAAGCATACACAGAACACCCTAACCAAAGAAATGGCTGTAAATGATCTGCTAATGATGTAATTAACAATAAATCTAGAGAATTAAATTTATAGTTATATTATGTGTCTACCTGTCTTTTTTTTTTAATTAAAAAGTTAATAATTACCTATTGTTCCAATCTACTTGCTCAGTATCAGACAGAAGGCTATATTTGGTACATATCTTTGATGATAATTTTGGACTAACATACCTGCAGAAAAATACAGCACAATCAAACGAACTAGTTGGACTAATTGTATATATACATTTTAACCAATATGATCTACTTTCCTTGGACAAATTGAAACAAAGGAATTAAGTATATATGTCATGCTATTTCAACCAAGTTCATGCTCAATGCTGTTGAGTGACTTTCTAACCCTAACTTCAAACAATGTTTACTTTCACTGTACATTTTCAGTATCCATTAAGAGCTGGAAGGACCCAGGAACATCATAAGAATAAATTGATTACTTCTTATGTGCACTAATGTTTCAAAGAAATATCTTATGTTTTTTTAATAGTCAAATACAGTACTATATGGCTAACACTTTCAAAATATTTGTCACACTAGCCTCATATGCAAATTAAAAAAAAGCAAAGTTGTGTTATGGTGAAGAACATTCTCAAATTCAAATGAATAATTCTGGTCCCCAACCAAACTAATATGTTGGGCTTAACAGCCAAACACTGTATTATTTGTCTACCACTTTTAAAATAACTGGTGAAAAATGCAAAAATGCAATTATTTTTAGCATCATTATATTAGCACTGAGTTAAAACTACCCAGAGTCAACACTAATGTTTATAGATCAATTACCTATACAAGTACAAAAAGAAAGCACAACTGAATGCTGCCACTGGATAATAGGTAGTGTCAAAATACAGGTTGTCTAGGCGACGACCCATTTTCAGTCTTTCACTTTCTGTCCCCCAGTCCTAAAGATACATGCTGAAAATGGAATAAAAATTAGTTAATTTCACACAAGTCAATATTTTGGTGAAGAGTAATGATGCCATTTATATGACCTCTGAGCCCAAAACAAAAAATATGAGTTAAACTTTCAGTTTAAGGCTTGCAATAAAACAAAAGGAAAATAAATGAATGTGACTGAACTAATCTAATGATTTAAGAATACAATGAATCAAATGAAGTAAATTATATGTTTAACATGCACCGTCTAATAACATGACTTATGACACGATGTTCCGCCATTATGTAGATTTCATACATTGTAAACAATAACTGCTACAAAAAGTTTCAAAATTTAGCAAATTTAAACATATATGTTAATAATAAGAAAAAATAAGGTGGGGTGAAAAATTAAGTAATAATTATTTTTGAACTCTCTTTAAACTATAGAGATATAGATTACTGTTTAGGTCTAAGTCTAACAGTTAGTACTAAATTAATAAATCCTATCTTAATAAAGAACAAGATTATCTTAAGATCTTGTTAGGTTGACACTTAAAAGTTACTCAAAGTAGGTCCTAAATTAAATTCAATCTTGAAATATATATACCTAGAAATACTAAATTAGTATTTTAAAAATATTTAAAATTAGGTTAAGAGATCTACGGGTTGTAAATCAGATTGAGATTCTTTACTCACACTAGTTGTTCTATGGTAAAAAAAAAGTAAAGGTCCCTTTTCAGACCTTGCGATCTATAGGGCAGATGATGTAAAGGTCATCTGTTTCTGTGGCCCATGGTCAACAAGGGTGTCATGTGGCCAGCACAATGACCAACTGCCTTTACTTTTCCCAATAAATTCCTGGTATCGTACCCATTAGAGCTGGGTTGACTCAAGAGGTGCCCAAAGATCCTGAAATAAAAAATCCCCGTCTTCACCAGGATTCGAACTCGGAACCCTGGTTCGGAAGCCAAACGCTTTATCACTCAGCCATCATGCCTCCTAGTTGTTCTATATTTCTATAACATTAAGTCTGTTATTTATCTTATTTCATTTATATAACAAGTGATTCACAACAAGAATTGTAAACTAAAAGAAAGTCTTATTTTTCACTGTTATTTTGTTAATCAATGACTAGATCTAGATCCAGATTTACCAATCCTTTGATTTATTATCAATGCAGCAACTGTTCATTAAGATATAACTTCAACTTCAAGTAAAAAAAAAGTATTTGATTCATACATTTACAGACAATACAGTTTTATTCAGTATGAACTAGATAGACTAGAATCTAGACATTCTATATCTATATCTAGTATAATCTAGAATTAGAATAATCTAGAAAAACTAGAATCTGGCAAGACAAACAACTGTCTGGTCTGGTGTCTTGATAAAAATAACATCATCATCATGATATGATGATTGATAAATTAGTTTTAGCAGCATTTATTTTAATGATACTTAACTCTAAACTACTAATGATCTAATTAAATCTAATTCTAATACTTCAGAATCAAGTTCACTCTTCAGTGAATTCAGTCACTTGGCTGACTTGGACTTGGTAAAAATTAGGTTACTATTTTAGTATTTATTTTACGCAAAAGCAAGCCGACTTTAATAGGTTTAGGTTTTTTAGGTTTAGTAGGTTTAGGAGCTTATTCAATAATGTCTACAGTAAGACCACCTAAAGAACCGGATCAGGCGTGGGCGGCATAATATCGCCTATTACCAATAAAATTATTATCAACGTGCAAATGTCTACTAAATAATATCTTATTCAAATTTAATGCAGCTGTACAAACGACAAATAATAAAATACAGCCTACTTATTTTATTAAGAATAATAAAATTAAGTCCATTGCTTATGTTGACGCCGATGGCTTGCCAGGATAAACAAAACTGCGTACTATTATTTTTACATACGTTAACGAAACTAAGAATGTGTAATAATTAATGGTACTTACTCAGACGCAAATATAAATTATAATCGCACACATACTTTAACAAGTTATTCTATTTGTTTCATGCCAACAATTAATATTTAGATCTACATAGATTTAAACATTAATCCTTTTTATTTAGTATTATATATCAAAACTGGCAAACTACATCTTTAGTTAAAGAAGATTAGAAGTTTGGATTGTTCTGGGTCAAATAGAGTAAAGCCCCTTGTTTTAGTTTATTTGTTTACATTTTCTAGACTCCTATTGTGCAGTTTATGATGTCGACTTCTTGCATTTTAGTAATCGTATGCTTCATTGCAATTTTTATAGCTATTTTTAAAACATTTTATTCAAAAAGATCACAAAAGAAAAGAGATAAAACTAAACCTGAAGATTGGGCATCGGTTCTTATCGTCATTGGTTCAGGTTTGAGTTTTTGAGTCAGTTTGGTTTGACTTAACTTAACGTCTTAACTTTAAACTTTAACTTCATTGCAACTGAACTTGTAACGACTTGTTATGATTACTGTGATTTATACTAATTTGGCTAAATCGATATCTAGATTAGATCTAAATTAACAAATTTATGTCACTGATCAACATGCATAAAACGCTAAACCTTAGCTTACAAATAGAAAAACAAAACCTAATCAAGGCTAATCATGAAATACTCAGAAATACACAAGGATAGAAGAGCACATTTATTATTCCATACGCTAGAAAAAATTTATACAAGTGCTTCTTCTTCCCTAGCACCATTAGAGAATGGAATGGGTTGCCTGAATCAGCCAGGAAAACCAATGACTTAGCCGAGTTTAAGTCATTGATTAACATGCATGACTAGATTGACACATGAAATGCGTAGGATGTACAATTTTTTTGAAGTAATGTCTGTAATATATAAGATGAGAAGATAACTAGATTGTCATATGAACATGCGTATAACATAATTATCTTCTTTTTTGAAGTAACATCTGTATTTCATAAAATAAGATAAAGTTAAGCCCTTTAACTTCACCATGTCCCCTTTGATTGAATTTTAGTTTCGGATGTTCATTCAGAAACGAAAATTATTAGGTCATTTAATTTTTAAATCCTGGCTCAAATCTCGTACACTGCCTTCAGTGGCTACACTCAACAAGGGATAGAAGGAGACAGTGTTCGAACCTGGGATCATCATGATGATAGTCAGTCCAAAGTGCATTCCATACAACCAAGCATCCATCCCTTAGTCTTAGTTAGTTTTGTTTAATTCCTGCTTTTACACAAGCTCTAGATTTTGGTGAGTCTAATAGTTTATCTCTATAATATAAAGCACCAAGTAAGGAGTATGTATGTATGTCCCAAATAAAAATCAAATACCGTTTGACCAATCTTGATAAAAGTTGGCATAAATGTTCCTTAGATCATGGTGGAGACAGTAGTGTATGTTTAATGTGATCAGCATAATGACCAACTGCCTTTTACTTTCTCCAATGTAAGTCAGGTACCCATTACAGTTGGATGGACTCAGGGGCATTCTAAAAATCCTGAAGTACAAAATCCCAGTCCTCATGGAGATTCAAATGCACAACCTCTCAGTTCTAAAGCCAAGTGCTTAAATACTTAGCTGCCACACCCCATCTGGTTCCAGATAATATGAATAAAATGCTCTGTACACTTTATTCATCCATTGATACAAGCCAGAAGTTTATTGGTGTTCACCAATCTATCAATTGATTTTTAGCATCACATTATTTCTGTGCTTGGCTTATTTAGTATGTTATACCATGTATTGGGGTTAATAGCCTATTCTGGATAGGTGTGTCTAGTGACTATTAATTCATTGTCTGGCCAACTGGCACCTCTCCCATTTCTCCTTGATCTCAGAGTCTTGTGTCACGCTCCATACATTATGCACTGTGTTGTAGTAATAATCACTTACTACTGTATACTGTGGGAAGCGTGGAGGAGAGGCTAAGTGCGCTTGAACTTGGCTTGGCTTGGCTACCTATGAAGGGGGCTCGAGGTTCGACACCTGACTCAGGCAGAGTTGTGTTTACTGAGCGCCTGAAGGAAGCACGAAACAACCTTCTCCTAGATCCCCACCTCCCGCCCCACTGGTCCACAACTGATATTGGACCAAAGTGCTCTGAGCATGCTATAAGCATGAAAGTAACGCTATATAAAAGCCATAATTTATTTTATATCTATATTTTCTAAGTTTTAGCTAGAATGGCCTTGTTAATTTCTTAAATTCAAAATCCTTTGAAGAGAAAATACAAATCTCTTGCAATTGAAAGGAAAATGGCATAGAAAAAAAAAACAAGAACATTGCTCAAGAAAGTAATTTGCAGAGAAATTTTGCATTTCAGCAAACATTCTCAAAAAAAAAGTAAAAAAAAATAATTTTACATTAAATGGAAAATATCCTCACATTTGATGAATTCATCAATAAGGGATGTAAATTTGTAGAACATCAATTTTATTCAGTCAAACCTGTGACCCTCCTAATAGAAACGTAGCTGTTTTACTGAGTTGGCTGCAGAAAAATTATATTACTACAAGTTAATTTGATCTTCTAATACTCTTTTTTTTTATTTTAGACAAGAAAATTAGAACATAGAATAATATTATATACTATCCATCCATCTCAGTGGCACTACAGCCCATGGAGGGCCCTGCCCTGTTCTAGCATTCTGATCTATCCTGAGCTTTACATCTCCAGATATTTATATACTAGCTTTTTCAATATGTTTTAAAAAAAATGTCTACATATTTGGTATTTCCAGTTGATCAAAAAGCTCTTATTTTGTCTGTTTGAAAAAAACAAAACAACTACTACACAATTTCAATTAGACTAGTTCACTGTTTGCTCAATCTTTCTATTTGATAATTACAATATTCTAATTCATTGATTTACATTTGTAATCATTCTAAGAAGCTTTCACGTTTTTGTTTTAAATTTCTTGATTTCAGGAGGTCATACAACTGAAATTTTAAGCTTAGTAAAAGCAATGGGAAGTAACTATAGCCCTCGGTACTACGTTCTAGCAGAAACTGACACAACAAGTGAAAATAAAGTAAAGGAATGTGAGAAACTAAAGGAAAAATTAGGTCATTCATCACAGGTAAGTTTTGATTTTATTGATTTTTCTGTGTTTTTGCATCTCAAAACATTTCTGTCAAAGGTTCCCACATTATAACATGCATAAGAAGGCAAAACTATAAATAATGATGTTGTGTTGAACAATATATATAGGTAATACTAAACTAGCCCAGTTTTAACAAGATATCTGAACATTGTCAAATAACAATAACTGACCGTAAATTAAATTTCATCTCAAAATCATTATTTGTCCTTCTTCTGTCTTCTCATGATCAAGTTGGTGGGCTTAGGTATGAGACAGCACAGAGTTTTCCAGATCAGGCATCTCTCTATACAGTTTAACTAGTACATGGGTGTTTGGGCCTCTTGATAAAGTATACAGCTTTTAAGGGCATTCTTAGGAGATAGAAGATATGTGTCCCTTACAGAAGTAATAGATTTTTGGTTGATTGTGTCAGGATATCAACAAAGAATGCATCATCATTTGTACAGCTTTTAAAACTTCAATGGAATTCTTTGGACATTAAAAAAAAAAGATTACTTGTATGTACATTATCAAAACAGTTATTAAGGTGATAATCACCAAGATAAAATAACCAATGAGGAAGTACTACAAAGAGCAGGGTGCCAGGACATCCGCTCTGTTATCAGCAGCAGACGCCTTGGCTGACTTGGCCATCTTCGTAGAATGCCACTAGGTCGACTTCCACAAGACATCCTGTATGGCGATCTAATAGAAGTCAGGATAGCCGCTGGTCACCCACTTTTATGGTATACAGATGTATGCAAACGCGACAGGAAGCTCTTCAAAATACACACTAGCAGCTGGGAAAAAGTAGCACTGGATAGATCCACATGGAGAGAGAGCATAAAGGAAGGGTCTCGGATTGCAGATGCCATACACAACAGAAGCAGAAAGAAGGGTGAAAGTACAACGGCGCCTGGTGATTACATATGCCCAACCTGCGACCGCAACTGTGTATCAAGAGTTAGCCTCATTAGTCACACAAGAAGTTGCAAAGGGAGAAGGGTATTAATCAAAACGTAAAATGCCACAGAACAGATATCACTATTATTTATATTATTTTTGGAAGATTGAGGCAATTTATGATTTTTTTTTACAAAGCTTATATCAACTCTGTCTGCCCCAAACTCTGAACAATTTATTTGTTATTGGTAATTAATTTAATTTAGTTCGACATTGATTAAGGGAAATAAATCTTATCATATTTATAAATAGGGTTATTTGTGCATAGTTGTTTCCCCTTTATAATCTTTTGTTGTTTTAAAAAAAAAAAAGGGGGGGGGGGTATTTGTTTGGGTTAGGTTTTCGTGATTTTTCCTGACCCAATGTTTTCTTGGTGAGACTGTATATGTCGACCAAGTTTTGGGGTAGTGAGGAAGGTTGACTAAGTAGCAATGTAAAATGTGTAACCTACAAGTCACAAGATGGGTTTTTTCTCCACAAATGTGACCTATGGTATAGGACTGCTGCAAGGGTAGCACTATGACCAACTAACGATCTAGCCCAGGTACTACAAGCATAACAAATAATCTCTTTTTACTCGACCAGTAGCGCATTGAGCATGCTTATAGCATGACAGACCCGCAATACAAAATAATAAGCCTTTTCATGATGCTTCCTTATCATGTGTTCAACTTTACTCTTTCAGAAATTTCAAATAGTTTCCAGGTCATTAAGTGTTCTATTCGAATTAATTAAGATTGCGATTGTACTGTGGACTGTTTTGTACAAATTGAAACCTTCTTAAGGCCTCTAAGTAGTCGAAGTCTATGTACATGTAGAAATGAAATACGTTTCGTAAACTCACGTCTGCATACATGCGTTCACCTTTCGTTGCATCATCATGAAAGTAGGTCACAAAAGCCGCTGGTCGTCCACTTCTCCGAGGCATGCTGATGTATGCAAACTTGCGACATGAAGCTCTTCAAAATCGACACTAACAGCACTGGATAGATCCACAAGGAGAGCGAGCATAAAGGAAGGGTCCCAGATTGCAGATGTCATACACATACACAACAGTAGCAGAAAGAAGGGTGAAAATGCAAAGGCTCCTGATGCCCAACCTGTGACCGCAGCTGTGTATCAAGGATTGGCCTCTTTAGTCACACAAGAAGCTGCAAAGATCGTCTATTGAGACGTAAAATGCCACAGGCAGGTACCAAAAGAATGAAAAGGTGTACAGCATATGGCAAGCAAGCTGTGGTCTGGATTGTTTGGTAATGCCGGGGCCGATTTTGACACCCAGTCCGCCCCCTGATAGATACACATTATTGTTACAAATTGCTCAGAAATTCTTTTTTTTTTTTGGGGGGGGGGGGGTGCCCACAGAAAACACATTACACTTCTAACAAGTTTCCTCCACTATGCGTCTAAGAACACTTGTAGCTGATAGCATTGAAATAGTCTATTCATCCACTGTTATACTCCCCAAATATTCTGTTTATCTTTCGTTCTCTAGACATTGTGTTTTGGCTACCATTCTCACGAGGCTGATGTCACTAACATGTCATTGTTATCCATACCCACCCTCCCTCCAATGTCCCTTTAAACTCAATGTAAACAACACATCTGTCACACTCAGGCAGCATCTGTCTTGTTTCAAGCCGTCCACATTTGAAAAATAACGTAAACTACATTTGGTCACCGAATATTTGCCTCTAATCTACTCTCTACTTCTAGGAAGTTTGTATGTTTATAATTCGCTTGAAACTTATTAGCTTAAAAATCAATTTTTTCAAATGTTTTTATCGACTCGTGGTTTTTCACGTTCTCCAAACAAGGGGCGGGGGAAATGCCGCTATAAGTTGTGTGTGGTCTGTCTGTATGTTTCGTTACGGATATAGGCGAATAATAGAATATGCATCCTCTGATCGGGACCACTCAACTCAAGGAAGCAATGAGATTCATAACAAACGAATATTCACATTTGATTACAGTAACACCTGTAGTAAAATCATTAAATTTAGAGACCCTTCAGGATAGAAGACTTTTAAGCAAAGTAGCAATTAGGCCTATTCATAAAACACTGAACCATAATCTTCAAATAAAAAAACAACAACTAATTAAATAATAAACAAAAGACACAAAGATAAAGGCACATTCTTCGTTCCAAATGCTAGGACAAATTTGTACAAGTACTCGATGTATTGCCTTAGTCAGCCAGGAAAACCATTGACTTTGTAGGGTCTATGTCATTGATTTAACGTGAATTAATACATTGACCTAGGGAAACGCGAAGGACGTAATCTTCTTTTTTTAAAGTAACGTCTGCATTTTATTCAAGATAAGGTAATAAAAAGCATTGAAGATGTACAAAACAGGAGATAGCTTGGGAGAATGGTAAATATTTCTACAGGTTGAGCTCGAGCAATGGTTGAAAGATGAAACTGCTTGGGAGAATGGATTTGGTAGATATTTCTACAGGTTGAGCTCGAGCAATGGTTGGAAGATGAAACAGCTTGGGAGAATGGTAGATATTTCTACAGGTTGAGCTCGAGCAATGGTTGAAAGATGAAAATGCTTGGGAGAATGGATTGGTAGATATTTCTACAGGTTGAGCTCGAGCAATGGTTGAAAGATGAAACTGCTTGGGAGAATGGTAGATATTTCTACAGGTTGAGCTCGAGCAATGGTTGGAAGATGAAACAGCTTGGGAGAATGGAAGATATTTCTACAGGTTGAGCTCGAGCAATGGTTGGAAGATGAAACAGCTTGGGAGAATGGTAGATATTTTTACAGGTTGATCTCGAGCAATGGTTGAAAGATGAAACAGATAGCTTGGGAGAATGGTAGATATCTCTACAGGTTGAGCTCGAGCAGTGGTTGAAAGATAAAATATGCCGGGCGGGGTAGTTTATAATTAGGTTCTAGTTAAAAGAGCCACCAGCAGTTATGGTATTTTGCGTTGGCGATTATCACATATGGAGGCAAACCCACAAATAACAAAGCTTTTTGGTGTATCCGGTGTACAAAATACGGAATCGATACGCGAAATATTTTAAACAAACTATTTTTTTTTTTGTTTCACTTTTCTTAAATGTAAAATCAAAATTATGATCACGTTCGCTTGTAATTTTTCAATATGGCATTTTCAAAAGTTAAAGTAATTAAGTCCCCTTTGAGATCTATAGAGCAGACGATGTAGCAGAAGGGGGCCTAAGCCCGATGATTTTCAGATAAATGGCTGTAATTAGCGGCTGTTTCCCTTAGATAAGCTTTTTTTTTTTAAGTTTTTCGTTTAATTTCCGAATTTACGAAGTGTCCCGTTTGTAGAAACAGTTTGGGAGACCCTGACCTTTTAGTCTGTTTGCTGAACTGAAATGAAGATGGGGGAAACACAATACGCGTAATGTCAATAGATCAGTCTTAATGTAAACTCTGGACACAGGAGACTTTCATTAACGTCTGCATCTGTTGCCTGGCAATCACCTCGTCATCCAATAAATTGTACAACCCTACTAATGTAATAACAAAAAAAAAATATTTATAAGCATTGGCAGACTTTATTTCAATTTCATACAATAGAACGATTTGTCTTGTAAGCCTTGTCCCTCCCCCCTTTCCTCATACATCCCAGGCGTCTGCTTTTTTATATTTTATAGGCCTATTTATATTGAAAATGGTGGCGCGGTGGCCGAGCGGTAAAGCGCTTGGCTTCTGAACCGGGGGTCCCGGGTTCGAATCCTGGGATCTTTGGTCGCCTCTGAGTCCACCCAGCTCTAATGTGTACCTGACATTAGTTGGGGAAAAGTAAAGGGAGTTGGTCGTTGTGCTGGCCACATGACACCCTAGTAAACCGTAGGACACAGAATCAGATGACCTTTACATCATCTGCCCTATAGACCACAGGGTCTGAAGGGGGAACTTTTATATATATTGTAAATGCCCATTCGTAGCATATTAGGCTAACACAGTTAGCTCTTTTTATAAAGCTAATACATTAACTCACTCTGCCTGTCTGGTATAATTTTTGAACACGTTATTTCTCCCTCACCCATTCTCGGATCAAGTTGAAACTTTACACAATATTTCGGTGTACCGGTACCTAACAAAACACTTCAATAAGAAACAGTTAACCAATAATTTAATTAATTATTGGTAATTAAATTAATTTGCAAGGGAAATAAATGCTACTGGCTGAGAGATGTCACCATATGCTAGGACAAAGTTGTACAAAAGCTTCTTCCCTAGTGCTATTAGAGCATGGAATGGGTTGCCTGAGCTAGCCAGGAAAACCAGTGACTTGGCGAAGTTTAGGTCATTGGTTAATATGCATGACTGAATGCATGACGCGTAGGACGTAATAAACTTCTTTTTTTTTTTTTTTTTTTTTTTTTTTTTAAAGTAACGTCTGTATCATATAAGATAAGATGTCGCTGTATAACTAAGTTATTCCCCTTTTAACGTTTTGTTATTTCTCCCACTTCCCATTCTCGGATCAAGTTGAAATTTCGCATAATTATTCATATTCGATGATAATAAACGAATCAATAAAAAGAAAACCTAACAAATTAGTTAATGAATTAGATCTAGTTGAATTAATAAATTAATTTTCTTTTATTTAGAAAAAAAAAACGAGCTTACTCATCCAATATTGAGAGATATGCCAGTGCTTTTGCGGGTCTTCCACTTAGATAAGCTTTGATTTTTAAAACATTTTGCTTGTTAGGATAACACATTTAGCTTAATTTTTGGATGACACATTAGTCACATGTTGGGATCAAAACATTTAGCGGGCTGAAGAGTGAGGGGGAAGCAGACAAAACAACTTTGGGATGTTTTCTTTCAAATATCAACCTGGCACTGAGTGGTTAGCTTCGACGACTTGAATAAGGAGGGCCCGCGTTCAAATCGCTTGAGAGGATTTTTTTTTATTCGAATAACGAAAAGACCTGATCTACTGTAGACCTTATTTATTTTCACGACCTAATTTCTTGCAACTTAACTTCAGCTGGTTCAAGAAATAAACAAACAAAAACCATACAGATTTTTTTGTTTTCAGTAAAGTTTTCGTATCAGACCAATTACATACTTTGCACTTTGTGTTGAGGGACCCCCCCCCCCCCACTCCCCTGGTAGACTGATGATGGCTTCCTGGACTGCGCTTCGGTCCAGGAATGGATTTATACTTGATAAGGCCCTAAGTTATTTGAGTTGCGAGGCCCCTTGTAATCGACATAAGGCAATTTATTCCTTTCCTTTATCTTCAAAACAATATTGAAGGAGGGGGGGAGCCCAAGGCAAGTGGGGGTCCCTAGCTATACAGGTAGCTTATGTTACCGGTATGTAAATGCAGCACTGCTACGGACTGTCGTCACGGTGGTCGCGGGATCACTGTCCGAAGCCATCCCCCCGTCGTCATGCGGGAAGTTTCTGCTAGGGATTAATAGGAATGGCTGCCTGGTCGCGCGGTTTGCGCGACGGACTGTCGTTCTGACTTATCGATGGTCCTGGGCTCATACCCTGTCCGCTCCCACCCCCCGTCGTCCTGCGGGAGGTTTGGACTATGAAGTAAACTATCTTCAACTCTGAAGGAACATCCGAAACATGTCAAACATTTTACAAACAATAATCTCCATTTCAGAAGGAACATCTGATAAGTTACAATAAAGTATTAGCCAACCTCCCACCACCCACCCCACCCCCTTTTTCAGCCCTTGCCTATGTCAGAGTTTTGGTAAACATTGGCTAAAAGTAATTACCGGTATATCATAAATATTCACACTTACCCGGCAGTGTTACGCCACTCAGCAATACTTACAATCGGTAATGAAGTTTATCTGATCTAACAGTGTATCTATTTGATTCGTGCTGTGTATGACCCATATGGTCTGCGTGCTTGTTAATTTTTTATTATTGGTTGCAATAGACTTTATTCTAACGAAATGTAAAACAAAACTTGTGATGTAATTGAAATGGTTCTCGAAATATGGGAGCGTGTAGGCTTCTTGGCGCCGGTGGGGGTAGTCAAATGCACCTAGGTGCCCGCTTTAGACGGTGGACTTTCCCCATCCAATTAAAGTTAGGCCCCTATTCGCCAAGCTTTTAATTTTTTTGCTTTTTAGATTTTATTTAGAAACAAACGTCTCGAGCTCATTCTGGTAATAGGACTGCTTAAGAAGCAGAGGCGTAGATAATAAAGTGCGGGCCGCAAGGAGTATCATATACTCTAGATATGCCACTGACTCAGAGACACATTGATTATATTTAAGAGAACTGATAATTTAGAAAAGTGTATTCTCAACACGGAAGTCCTCTATTTGTGATTTTCTTCTTTTGACTAGATCTCCGATCCTTTAATCATTTTTTACAAAGCTTATATTAACTCACTATGTCTCTGTGTCTGATTAATTAAGAAATTTTACAAAGAGAATTAGATGAATTACAGAAATGGGAATCAAACTGGAGCATGTCTTTCCACCCAGAAAAATGTCAGTTGTTAAGATTAACAAAAAAACTAAAACAAATTCATTCCACTTATCTTATTCAGGTTAAACCAGTAACACAGACTAAAAACGCAAAATACCTAGGTGTTATAATAAATGAAAAACTGTCATGGAATCCCCATATTGATGAAACTATAAATAAAAATCAAACAAAGCGTTTGGGTTTATTAAAAGAAATTTCTATAAATCAAATAAGAACATAAAACATGTTATTTAACCTTGTTTAGGCCAATAATAGAATATGCCTCTGTTTGGGACCCCTCAACTCAAGAAAACATTAAGAAACTGGAACAGACACAAAATAGAGCAGTGAGATTCATAACAAACGAATATTCACATTTGACTAGAGTAACACCTTTAGTAAAATCACTAAATTCAGAAAGCCTTCAGGACAGAAGACTCAAAAGTAAAGTAGCAATTATACATAAAACACTGAACCAAAATCTTCAAATGCAAAAAACAAAATTTAATAAAATACTCAGCAAAAACACAAAGATAAAGGCACATTCCTCATTCAATATGCTAGGACAAATTTGTACAAATACTCCTTCTTTAGCGCTATTAGAGCATGGAATGGGTTGCCTGAGCTAGCCAGAAAAACCAGTGACTTGGCAGAATATGGTTAATATGCATGACGCGTAGGACGTAATCATCTTCTTTTTTGAAGTAACGTCTGTATTATTTAAGATAATTACCAGAAATTTATTGACTAATTAATAGATGTCTTTTTATTGATTCGTGTATTGTATTCGCCAATAATTGTGCAAAGTTTCAAATTGATTCGAGAATGGGTGTGGGGGAAATTACGTGTTCAAACGTTTTACCAGACAGACAGAGACAGACATGCAGAGTGAGTTGATATAAGCTTTGTTCTCCTCCCGCGTTCATATTATCATGTTGGAGATATTTCCTCCTATTTCTGAAATTAACTGCGCAGTGGTTTCCAGGTCAGACATCTCTCCATACAGTTTTTCTTCTATATTTTTGTTTCGGGAACAGCATCGATTCCTGGCCTAAACTCTTTAGCTACTTTTTACTTTGTCCGTGGACCATTCCCAATGCATCACCACGCGCCGATTGGTCGTGTCCAAAAGTGCCCAATGAATTCGAAATGTTGAGAACCATTTATCTAGGAATGGACAGCGTGTGTTGTTACATCAGGTCGCCGTCCTCAGCACAGCTAATTTAGCTCTAGATCCGATGGCTGTGTTCTGTAATGATGTCATCCGCTGATTGATAAAACAAGTTTGTTTTACGTGCGTAGCGCTAACTACCGTTCAATAACGTGAGGGGTTAAATCTTTGAACAAATTTTGTTTACAAAACAAGTTATTTACTGCACAGTTCCTTTGTTTTTATTTCTCTTGTACTAGGTCTAGATCTATTTTAAATGTTGGTTGTCTAAAATTGTTCTTTTTATTTTCAAAATTTATCTTTTTTTTATGTTAATCATAGCCATAGCCTGTGCAGTGATGTTGACATTTCGCATTATTGTTTGAAATTAAATAAATAATTCTTTAAAAAAAAAATCAAAGCTCACTGGCCTATATTTTATACCTAAACGGACCTATCCTTTCTTTGCAAAAAATACGCCACACTTACACTTTTATTCAACACTCTTATCTTAGCCACACAACGGCGAGCTTTTGTTTATCTATGCTAATCTGATAATGTGACATACTTTGTATGTCATGATGGTTAGTACATGTGGACTATGACCTTCAATCACAGCGCCCCCTAACGCTTTATGTTTGAGAACGGATCGGGTTAGGCTAATACTTAAGATAGGTCGGCCACTCTTTGGCAATATTGTGCACAAGTAGAAGTCTTTAAAATCTTCAAGGGTCAAGAAATAAGCAGTGAAAATCTTACCAGTATCACAGACTAAAAACGCAAAATACCTAGGTGTTATAATAAATGAAAAACTATCATGGAATCCACATATTGATGAAACTACAAAAAAATCAAACAAAGCATTAGGATTTATTAAAAGAAATTTCTATAAATCAAATAAGAACATAAAACTAAAATGTTACTTAACCTTGGTTAGGCCAATAATAGAATATGCATCCTCCGTTTGGGACCCCTCAACTCAAGAAAACATTAAGAAACTGGAACAGACACAAAATAGAGCAGTGAGATTCATAACAAACGAATATTCACATTTGACTAGAGTAACACCTTTAGTAAAATCACTAAATTTAGAAAGCCTTCAGGACAGAAGGCTCAAAAGTAAAGTAGCAATCATACATAAAACACTGAACCATAATCTTCAAATACAAAAACAAAATTTAATAAAATACTCTGAAAGACACAAAGATAAAGGCACATTCCTCGTCCCATATGCTAGGACAAATTTGTACAAATACTCCTTCTTCCCTAGTGCTATTAGAGCATGGAATGGGTTGCCTGAGCTAGCCAGGAAAACCAGTGACTTGGCAGAATTTAAGTCATTGGTTAATATGCATGACTAAATGCATGACGCGTAGGACGTAATCATCTTCTTTTTTGAAGTAACGTCTGTATTATATAAGATAAGATAAGATAAGGTCTGACTCATTCTGAGGGGAAAAATCAAGTTGCCATTTTTTTCCCTATGTGCCTATTTCTGAACATTTTGTAGTAACAAGAAAATCTCTTGCATAAAATGGTTTTAATAATGGAATGATTAACACTCACTCACACACAAAAAAACTGCATTGTTGCAAATAATAAAGTTGTATATAAGTGCAATATAAAATTACAGTAGGCTATATATCAATGTTCATGACATTGATTTCTTTGGCCTTGTGGAAAAATTGCAGCTCATAGAGCATTTGAAGCTATTTTTTTTTCCTTTAGTCAGTAGTGTGAGATTTAGATGGGGGAAGGCGTATGAGATGCTAAGGATTCAAAACAATATGGCAACATAAAAAAAAAAAACACAGTGGTATGAGTGGCTAAGTTTGAGCAAGTCTTGGCTACAAGTTTTAGTTTTTATGCCATTAGCTTTTTCTTTTAGTGAGTAGGCATATTATTTAATTAATTTAATTATTATTTAATTAAGCCCCAATGTTTATAAATGTTATTTTTATTTATAAAGTGTTTTTTTTTTTTCAGTATGAAATCTTTTACATTCCTCGAAGTCGTGAAGTGAAGCAGTCCTATTTGACCAGCATCCTGACGACACTGAGAGCAATTCTTTATTGTTTGCCTTTAACCTTCAAACTGAGGCCAGAAGTGGTGAGTTTAACCCTAACAGTTGAACTCTTTACAAGGTTTGCTCTTTCAAGTAACCTAGCACAACGACCAACCACCTTTCCCCAACTTAAGTCTGATACCCATTAGATGCTGGTGGACTCATGGGCAACCTAAAAATCCAAGTCTTAACTTAGATTCAAACCTGTAATGTCTCAGTTCAGAAGCCAAGAGCTTTACCACTCAGCCACCCTTACTCTTTCAAGATAGCCTAAAATTTATCAGTGTGAGTGTTAAAAAATTGGCATAATTGAAATCCAATACTTTGATTCATATCTCATTAAATTGAATACCCTAAATATTTATCTTTAAACGTTTACATTACCTATTGCCAAATAGTTTTAATGCACTATTGTCTGTTTTTTTGTTTAGATTTTATGCAATGGTCCAGGTACATGTATACCCATTTGTATTGCAGGGATGTTTTTAAAGGTGAGATGTGTTAAGTTTTGTTTTTTAGTATTCTTACTAGGTAAGAATACATTAAAAAATTGAATAGTGACTTCTCAGAACAAAACATTAGTTAAAGAAGTGTCTTATTAAATAAATAGTTTACTTAAAGTAGCTCAGTATTTGCTTAGGGCAATTATCTAAAGGTTGCCAGGTAACAATAGCAGGAACAAAACACCAAAAGTTTTTTTGTTTTTTTTATCAAAGCAAAAATTCTGATCCAAATTTATTGCTGAATTTGTCTCTAATAAAAAAAATTACTGCATTATTCAGGTAAATGTTTTGCAGCTTTATTTAGCATATTTCATTGCAGCTATTTTTCAGAAAGGAAAAAAAAAATATTTTTTTATTAATTGTCTGCTTAAAAAAAACTTATCAAGTAATTTGTAGTCAATACTTTAAAATTTTAAGGAATTCTTTTTATTATTAATTAGTTTCGAACCATTTCCTAAATCATCACCACCAAAAGTTAATACACTGTTTTTTTTTTCTTTATTCCATACTATCACCCCCTCCCCCTCTCCCCCAGTGTAGTAGCAACTTATGAATAAGTTTTCTTTTTCTAATATTGCAGCTGTGGCAGACAACATCAATAGTTTACGTTGAAAGTTTCTGCAGAGTACAGAGCCTTTCGCTATCTGGGCGACTACTGTATCCCTTTATAGACAGTTTTTTTGTTCAGTGGCCAGAGCTACTATCCAAATATCCAAATGCAAAATATGTAGGACGTTTAGTATAACCCTGTTATTATTATGAAAAAGTATTATTAAAAAATATAGTGTAATTTATTAATAAATTATCAATTTTAATGAACTTGTGGTGTTTTTTTAATATTTCAAAATTTAGAGAACTGGTATATTTGTTGGTTCGGTTTCCAACCATTGGCCATGATTTCCTCCCAGATTGGGAAAAAAAAATGTTTGGGAATTATTTCAGAATACTATTATCCATGCATACACTTATGTCACAACTTGTTTTGGAAAGTAGTATTGTCTCCTTAAGACCATGGCAAATGCAAGGTCGAAGGCACCTCTACTTAAACACACATAGAAACACTGCATAGAATACATTTTCCATGAGTTTTATGCTTCAGGGATAAAGAAACATGAAATATAAAAAAAACTTGTCCATATAGAATAATAATTTGATTGACATATAATATCGTTGAATAAAAAAAAGCACAGTAAAGATAATGCCAGTGGATAAATATCAATCATAAAATAATGACCCTGATAAAGTTTTACTTCCCTTTTATAGTGTCCTATTACATCATCATCAAACTCCATTTGAGTGAGGGCTTGAGAGGTTCAAATCCTCTCTTGCAAAAGCCCTAGTCAGAAACCCTGTTATTTTGCATAGTGCATGTTTGTCACTCATTTGTGGTTATCAGACCTGTTGAGACAGAGATCAGCAAGTCTAGGGCAGTCAAAAAGATTATAAGACAGTTTCCTCTTCTCCCCCGCAGCAGAGGCACAGTGACACGAAGTTTCATTTTGTTTTATTTATATTTTTGGAGTTTAGCCACACCTGCACAATTTTAGGCCATGTTGTGCCCTTATGACAAAGTTTGGCCTGAGCCTTGCAAAATATGAACCAATGGAACAGTGGCCTGTCCTGCATTGTGCTATCAGCCTCCAGCAGGGCACTCAGGGACTTCGCAGGCTTTTTGGGAGTTAAAAGACTTTAATGAATCGATTATATCATTGTTAATCTTTTCTTCAAGCTTCTTAACCTTCTATTTTTCTCGAAATATTCCTAAATTACATTTGTTTGCATCAATGTCTTTCCAAGGTCTGCAAGCCTTATCAGTCCAACAATAAACAAGTTTTTTTTATGACACATACACAATGTGTCCTAATAATCAAGTCAGTTCTTCTATGTCTGGCCAGCTGCTATGTGTACTGTCAAGTGTGACACTACAGATATATATATTTTAAATCTATGTATATGCAATGAGCATAATATGTGACTCTATTAACATGTATTAAAAAGAAATAGAAAAAAGAAAGCCATGCTTTTATTTTACAAAACCTTTGTATGGAAATGGTTTATATTCATAAACTTTATTGGTATCATGTGCAGTTTTGTGACTTCATGAATTTTTAATTTTTTTTTTTAAATAAGGATAATTGTAAAAATGCTGAGACTTCAAAGTAGATATTAACTTTTTATGTACAAAGTAGCATTTTATGAAAACACATTGAAATGTAACAAAGTTTACAAAATCATGAGTTGTCTGAGAAAGAAACAAAAAAATCTTTAAGGCAAAGTATAAAATTAAAGTCAATTAACCCCAGAGCACATGCAATTAAAAAAAAAAAAAAGAACGAAAAAGATAAGAAAAAAAAAATTCAAAAATAAATTTCAATGAAATGCATTCTCAAATGCACACACATCAAAATCATGTCATCAATACCAATGTTATTAGAAATACAATACTAATTTCAAGAAAATGTAAAAGATAAATAATTGAATAAAAAATGGTGAAAGACAATTTTGTACATTATAAAAACTCAAAATGTTTAGTTTAAACAGATGCCAGTCCTTTCATTCATTGCACCACATTGTGTGTTATGTTAAATGTTTATCTTAACATACTTTCAATATACAATACATTACATTATAAATTTTTATGCTAGAATTCACAGTATCTGGAATGTATGTGGCTAGAAGAATGTGGCAAGAGGGGGGCAAATTGTGAAAAAGGACCTTTCTTTATTAATACTTAACTTTATTTGCCATAATTAATACCTGAGATCCAATCATAGCAAGGTTCTTTCTTGGCATTAATTTAAAAAATGTAGACAATTTTTAAAAAAATTAAATTTGAAAAGCTGGTTCTAGCATCATGTCCCATATTATTTGTTCTTCACATCACTTTTCACATATCTCCTCTGTGTGCACCAGAGAAATATACAAAGTGCTACAGTTGAAGCAGTAATGCCTATAGCAAATGGCACTGTTGGAAATTTACCCTGAAAATAAGAGATCAACAAAAAAAAAAAATATATAAATGTGCAGTGACTCAAAGAGTCATAAAGTGTGAGCTCATAACTATTATTATTAATAATCTAGCTTCTAAATAAAATGTTTTACCTTATTCATACACTTGTACCCATGATAATCCTCATCACATAAACACTCAGACATATCTATACCAGAGTGAACACAGTGGGAGTTTAGTGGGCAGGTCACTGGACAAAAAAATAAAATGCAATCATTAAACATCAGCATATCTTTGATACATTACTATTAGACAACACTAAGATACATTACTGTTAAGTTAACACTCACACTTTTCACTAATGCATGGATTTTTCTCTCCGACACATGTTGTTTCTGATGTTTTGATTTCTATGCTTTCCCAGGACTTGATACCACCAGGACAACTCAAATTGACTGGTATTGAACTGAGATTTTTAAAAAATGTTACTCAGAAATGTAACAAAGCAACATTAATGTTTTAACCTGTCAGCTTCAGCTGAAAAAGGCTGTGGCTTTTAAAACACCCTAATGCAATAGTAAAGGCATTAAAACTTTTCCTGTTGAAGAGCTCCTCTGCCTCAATCAGAACATTACACACAAAAAAAGCCTTGGCGTGGGGAAAACTAAACATTTTATCTTTTTTTTTTCCTCAGCATCAACAAACTTGGACAGATAAAAAGTTTCTATAGCTCAGTGTATAAAGCAGTAAAAAAAACTGACAGTAATTTCTATTTTTTTTTATTTAAGTATATAAGCATTTATTGAATTAAAAAGAGTGGCTACCTTTAGGTTAGCAATTAGGGCTTAATAGAGTTCAATAAGTAGCCTGGTAAGCAAGCTTTACTCAAAGCAACTTAACTTTGTTTTCAATTGTAATGGAATAAACAAACAAGAAAAACATATAAAAATACTTTTAAAAAAATATATATATTATGCATACTTGTATCAATTAGTTTGGATCAGTCGTAATTAAATTTGTAATAGAACTAGACTAACAATAAAAAAGCATTTATAAAAGTAAATTTAAAAAAAAAAAAGGAAAGACCTGAATTCGAACTTATGGGCTAAAGCCTTCTCAGGCTTTTCAAGTGACGCGATAACCACTCTGCTAGCGAAGAGTCTATATACATGGAAGATTGTAGATTTATCTATTGTTTCTATTTTTTTCAAGTTTGTGTTCACTAAACTTGGGACAGCAACCTGATATAAAGGGCACTAATCCAGCTTATACCACCACTTTAGTCAAGTACTATTTCTTTCCCTTGTTTAAGATACCAAAAAAAATAATTCAATACCAATAGTTAATTAACTAATTGATTAATTTTTTTTTATTGATTCTTCTGTTGTAAGGTAAAAGAAATAATTGTACAAAATTTCAGCTTGATCAGAGATAGGGGTGTCAGAGAAATAAAGTATACAAGCTTTTGACCAGACAGACAGACAAAGTGAGTTGATAAAAGCTTTGAAATAAATAGCTCCTACATACAGATTTTGTATTCCAGTGTTCCTGTGAAAGTCTGTGATATTCAATGCATCAATGTCATTACCTTGTAAATAACTACAAAACAAAGATGTAAAACGAAAGTATTATCTATACTTGTATTAATAGGAACAAAAATGACATAAATAATGCAAAAAAAAATTATAATGCATTTAAATAGAATAAATGAACTCAACAAGTATATATTTGTACAACTAAAATTAGCAACTATGTTCAATAAAAAAAAAGTGGTTAAAATAGTGTTCAAGTATTTAAAAATATCAGAATTTCTAAATAATAATAAGGCTTGTTTTCCAGTCCAAAGATTAATGAGAAATGCAGCATTTCCTGTATTTCTAAATAATATACATATAAAACTTAAAGTATGAAAGTGTGTAAAAAAAGAATTAAGCAAAACTATCACAATGATGTAACAATGTTTGATTAAAAACACCATTTCTTGCCAGGGCTGCAATAGATTGTGCCACACATATGTTGAACTATACAACATCTAGAATCACAGTAAGCATACTAGATTCACTTGATTAATCAATTCAATTTTACTAAGAGCAAGGACTCCCTGGTCTCAAGACCTAAAGAATATATTACAATGAACTTACATGAATTGTAAAGTGTTGATACCATCAATTCCTTGGGAAAATTTCTTTTGTGTCATGCCGCACTGCTGCAGGTCAATCCTAAATAGCAGACAATCACACAAAATAGAATGTAATAATAGCACTAGTAATTTATCACAGACATATTTCAATCTGTCAGAAAATCACCAAATCACAAAAAAAAATAAAAAAAATTAATGTAGCTTTACAAAGGTTTTTGCTTTGAGGATACGACAAATAATGTATAATAACTAATAAATGAACTGGAAAAAAAATTATTTAACCACTTAAACTCTATGACCAGATCACAGGGTCCTCAGGGATCGCAAAGACCTTCCTTCAGGGAACAGAACCAGGAAAAAGAAGAAGAGGCAGACAGAGAAAGCAATGGGAAGACAACATAAAAGAATGGACAGGCCTGTCATTGTATGTATGAAATTCCGTCCAAGGAAAAGACAAAGATGAATGGAGAAAGATGGTCAACAGATCTTGCGTGGTGCCCCAATGGCTCAAAAGAATAAGGAATAGGTGAAATGAAACTATAAATGTATGAATATTTGTATAATTTGATATGTATAAACAAGCAAACTTGAAATTTCCAGCACTGATTTGTCATAAGCAGAAATAAAAGGTTTTTTAACAATCACACCATAGCAGTCAAGTTTTACTTATATTTCATAAATGTTATTTCATTAAAGTTCATAACATTGATATTAGGTACAAGAGATACAGCACTAACTTAAAGCAATTTCTCCCAGACGTCAAACAAAATTGTATCTATGAAGTGTAATTATTTTCAGCAAATATTTACAATAAATCAGACATAAAAAGAACAACCCACCACTACCAATCCAAGTTTTCAAGATTGTTTATTTGATGCATGAATTTTGGGACATTCCCAAGTCTATCCTGTTCTGATAGATACCTGACATCTGTTATAGGAAGTGAAAGTGCTGGCAGTTGTGCTGCTCTATAACACTCTCATCAACAAGTGGTTATAGAAACGGGTGAGTTTTACATTGCATAGATTGACAGATCAAGAGACTTTACTTTTGTTTTAATATCATATATATAGGTGCGTGGTGGCAAGTTAAGCACTTGACCTCCTAACCAAGTGGCCTTGATTTTTTATTAATTATGATTCTTGGGACTCCTCTGAATCCACCCAACTCAAATTGGTACCAGACATGTTCAGTAAAGGTGGTTAGTTGTTGTACAGGCCACTTGGTAACTATAATATTATATCATATATACACATTGTAACTCTTCCTCTTGGGACAATGAAATTACTTTCATTAATAAATTGCACATACAAAAAAATTAAAAAGATTTTAAATTAGAAATAGAGACTTACCCAATGATGTCCAACTGATCAGGGGATGTTGTGTTTACACAACATCTACCCTGCAACTTGAAAGCACTTGCTGAACAAAACTTGGCTAATACTGTTTTGTTTATATTAACTTGGCAGTCTAAGTTACAGATGGCTGGAAGACATGTTATACCCTATCGAAACAGAACACAAGTTGAAACAAACAAGTTTTATGTCATTGTTCATACCTAATATTAAAATAAAAATTACCCAAAACAAAAAGTCAAATTTTACAGGGTTTTTTTTTTTTCATAAAAAAAAAAAAAAAAGAAAAAATTATTTTTTTTGGCATTACATGTTGCATTGGAATCTTCTGCCTTTAAAAGAAAGTAATAATGGTCTATTATTATGGTACTAAATACCACTCAGTATGAGGCTAATCAGACAACTCTAGTTGGACCTAGGACCCACACATCCTATCATTTACCCTATTGGGTTCAGCTTTCAACATGTTTTTACTGAGGCCTTATGTTCCATGGGGAACACAAAGGAAAGATGATGATGATGATTAAGCTCTTAAAGCAGAAAAAAAAATTGACTTCTCATCAAAAGAGGTCAGCACTTCTAAAGTGAGGTTTTAACTACTACAACTTTTGCCTATTATTAAGACCTTCAATATAGCAGATTCTTGTGTATCATCATGACTGTCACCTGTGCAAACTAGCTTAACGTGCTCATAGGATCTGAGAAGTCTTCCAATAAATAAATAATTACATTGCAATAAAAACAAAGTAAAGTCGTCAAAGTTAAATCAAAATCAAATAAATCTCCCTAATATTATCTGTTTTAAAGAAACTAAAAAGCAAGTTCTTAGAATGTAACGTTAATATTTAATAATAAGTAACTAGTGACAATACTAATAGTGAGTAATAGTAGTAATAGTGAAACAGAAGAACATTTCCAAGCCGACCAAGCTGAGTTACAGTAGTTTTACACTCAACACAGTGTCAACACTGTACTTGACTCTTACACTTACTGAGTGATAATCTGATAATCATTATTGTCCAATCTTTTTTTGGGTTATTGAATCTTCATTTTCAATATTTTCATACTTTTAACTTAATTTTAATTCTTAATTTAAGTTCTTACCAATACCATAAAATGAATCAACGCTGTAAATAATAAAAAATCACAAGTAATCCTGTGTAGACTCATTTTCTCTGTTTACAAAAGCAGGTTGAGGTTCTTGTAGATCTAGATTGGGTAGACTTCCCTAGATCTATGGGAAAGGACCAATGGCGAACGCTTTTGTGCCAGTTTTTAGTTTAGAATTTATAACTCCGCAATGGTTAAACTTATTAAAAAAATGAAAACATCTGCGGACTCCTCAGCTATTGGGCGATAAAACTAAATTTGACTCTTTTTTTCCAAATCAGCTATTAAATTTATAATTCAAGTCAACTTACGGTAGGGGTCTGACCTTATCAGCGAACGCAATTTTCGCGGGAGTCATAATGAGCGAAAGGCCGTAAAAAATAGCGAAATAGCATGTTAAAATATAGGAAATTATGCTTCAATTAGTTCTATCATTTAACTTCTTCCATGAAGCATTATAACTATTGTCTCCTTGAAGCATTAGGGCTAATTTTTTTTCTACTAATCTTGTGCTCCACATCTCCTTTCTCTGCTTGGAACTGATGTCTATATATAGCCTACGAAACTTGCGATCAATTTTTTTTTAAAGAAAGAAACTACAAAATTCTATCTCGCCTCCTCCCTATAGGCTAGTCCACGTCGTTTTACTCTCCATTTCATAAACTCTCGTAACTGCGACTATTTTTTTTAAGAACACATGTTCAGTGCACTTAATCACCAATAACTCGATCCCCCCCCCACACACACACACATATACACACACGCGCGCTGATTGACCCAAAGGCAGATCCCGAATGCGATGGATTGATGATGTATGGGAGGCAGATCTACAACAGCTTGGGTTTCGGGCATGGAGACGAAAGGCTCAGGAGAGATCTTGTAATTTTATACATGTATATTATATGGTAATTCTTATATTTATTACTAAATATATAGTTCGTATTTTTTCCGCTCCTGAGTACGAATATTTTCTCCTGGAAAACTCTTGGAAATCTCCTGAAATCCTAATCTCAGAATGGTGGGGGAACCCTGTAAAAATGAATTCAGATCTTTTAAACATTTATACACATATTAATATCATTTATTAGTAACAATTTAAGAGGTTAACCAGCCCCAGTTAAAAAAAAGGAGGACGGCAAAACAGAGGTCAACCCCCATTTCCCCCCCCCCCCAACGTATAAGCCGTATAGGCCTAAGCGCTGTTAAGATCAATTGAAGCGTCATTTCACCCTCACTGGCACAGAGGAAAGTAACTGCCGCCAGCATATGACATCTGAGAGACTGTTGGAGAGCTGCGAGTCAAACATTTTAGGCGGAAAGAAAATGCGGGAAAATATGCTGGTCGTAACTGGGCGTAGTCATGTGAAACACGTAATGCACTCATCCTTAATCTTCGAAATCGAAGACATTGGGTTAAGGTTAAAAATAGGCCTATTATTTTAATATTTCAGTTTACAAACAATAACAATAGATAAGACAAAAAGAAAAACAGATTAAATCAGTCATTAAATTATCATTAAATGGCTTTTTAAGCTTATTATAGGGGCTTTCGCTGAATAGGTTTTCAGTTAAAAAGGTAATTTTGAGCGAACACCCCATAATATATTTTTTTCAACGGAATAAATAGCCTTAGCTATTATAGTTAATTATTCCCTTATGTATTTAGAAGTACAATATGCAAATCTTTTTCGGCCAATGTCCATTGTTGCTTTAAAATCGCCTTAAGTTCGGACCTATTCTCGTTTATCCGGAAACGTTTTGAGAATGAAATTTCCATACATGTCAACTTTGACCTTCAGCTATGCTTTATTGTATGAGGGAAAACGAAAGTGAACATGTGGGAAATGTAGAAAAATGGTGTCTTTGTAATACCATTTTATTAGTTCTGCAGTTACTTTTGAAATAAATAAGAATGGATAAAAATTACGGGGAGGTGTTCGCTTTATATGCCATTTCGCTGATGGGCCTTTCCATAGAGATTTCTAGATTGGAGATCACACATTCAGTTAGTGACATTCACTTTCTTGATATATCTATAAAATTATAGTATAGATATGTAGGTCAGGTCTGTGATCGAGACTTTCATCACTGACCTAGATCTAGGTCTAGTTTTTAGATCTAGAAATCTACAGGCCATTAACCTAGTGTTAGAGATAGAACTAGGTAACAGGATTATGAAGATATCTTACTGAACCGGTGTTATATGGTAATGATCAGTAGTAAGTAGCTAGAGTAAGCTCAAAGCTGCAGTGATACTACTGATACTCACTTATGATACTGATCATGACTGATGGACTCAAGTTCAGCTCACAACTGGTCTGAGTCTGAGTGATGGGCATGAGGATTGCCATGATTTGATTATTCATGTTATCTCACAGTGATCACAGTGTCAAGTGTCACTCACTCACTGTCAGTCAGTCATAATTAAGTTTATTAAGTCATATCATAATCAATTCAATATCAAAATTTAAGCTTCCATTCATCTCTAGAGTCTAGACAGTCTAAGTCTAGAGTCTAGACCTATAGAAAGACATTCCTAACTCATTTTTTATACTATAATGTTTGAAAATGTTCAAAGTAATAAGTAAGACAATTATGCCTTTACTTTAGTCTTTAGTAGTTTACTTTATATATCCACTTCTAGTTAGACTATAAAAAAAAGGGTGACAGGTAGAATCTAAATCTATCTATATACATTTTTTTTACAACATTTTTGATGAAAAAGGTAGATTAGTAAAAATTAGTTTTAGAAGCTGCAGTTTAAAATTATTTTTAAGTTGTCTTTAATACTGTCTGGGTTTTTTTATATTCACAGGTAAATATAAGTAGTAACCTCTTGTACAACAATAAATAGCTCTAACAATGACTCTGCAAGCTATACGCTATCAGCGAGGTAGCCTTGAGATCTTGGACCAACTGCTTTTGCCAGAGATTAGTAAATACATCTCTATAAATAATACAGATGAAGGATGGAGAGCCATTAAATCAATGCAAGTAAGTATATCTGGAGGTGTGGTGTCTGAATGGTAAAGCGCTTGGCTTTCAAACCAAAGGGTCCCGGATTTGAATCCTGGTGAAGACTGGTGTTTTTAATTTCAGAATCTTTAGGGCGCCTCTGAGTCCACCCAGCTGAAATGGGTACATGATGTTAGTTGGGGAAAAGTAAAGGCGGTTGGTCATTGTGCTGGTTAACCATGGGCCACAGAAACAGATGACCGTTACATCATCTGTCCTATCAAAACAAGAACGGAGCGGTACAAAAACTCGTTCGTACCTCACTCGGTCAGACTCTATCACCGCCACTCATTGATCAGAGAACATGAAATGCACCAAGATACCTGTGTGTAGTCGCTGAATGAACTCTTTATGTTGTCTGTTGTATTTGAGTGTTTCTCCAGTACTGGTTACAACTAGGTGTTGGTTCACTAAAAAGTCCGTATTTCATAAGATTGTTATTCAAATGTGACAATTTGCATTACATTGCATTAAGAAATGGTTAATCTATAAATTTTGATATTTTGAGCTCATAAGGTGCTAGGGAAATATTGAAATTGTAAAAAATGTGTGAAATTACTACCCAAAATGGCAGCTTTTGATGTAACACGGAACACCATGGTATGATTGAATTAATATCGTACTAAAACCAAGGGGCATAAAACTTCCATCTTTGTTGGAATATGTTAACAAGATCCTCATATTTCAATGTCATTATTTAGTTTTTCTCAAGGTTATCAAAATATTGATTAAACACGGCCACAAAAAGGCGTTTGAGGCGCATCGCGATGTGTCCCACTTTATACGGAATTACAATCCTCTATGAATTGTAAACAAGAAATAAATAATACGCTCAACATTGCATTTCTGTTACAACAAGCATTAAAGATTTCTTTTAAAGTATTTTTTTTGTTAAAAGCTTTCTAAACATGCATAACGAGCTTAAAATAGGTCGAGGTGTCCCAGATGAAGCGCCTGTGCTGCGTGTGTTAAGAATGGGATTATTTTTCCCACAACACTACTTTTTATGAATGAGAGTTCTTTTGAGCATCACAGGTATTGTGTAGAACAAAAAAAGTGCCGCTTCCGCTGGAAATACTAGCGTAGTAATTAACAGGAGTACGTAAACAATAGCGTGTCCCACAATTAACCATTGATGCGCCTCAAGCGTCGACACGATCAATCGCCGGCAATCTTGCACAAAAACCTCATTTAATCTGTTTTTTGTGATCTTTTGTGAATCAACAACCCATCAGGTACGTAGATATTTCATTATTCTACTGAAATTTAAGCTTATTACAAATAAGTTTGATTGCAATATCCAAATCGAAGTGCTTTTTTTATTACGAGGTTACTAAATTTAACCATTCAATCATGACGTCACGTGAAGCGTCTTGAACACAATTTAGTCTTAAATCGTAAAGTTAATCAATTTTAAAGCCTGTTACTAAACAAAAAGTTTATATTTCTAAAACAATTATGTTGATGTAATAGTAGACGTGTGTAGCGATTTAAAATAATTAATTTGTTTTTATTTTGAGAAGTAAATTGGATTAGGCGTTGAGGCGCTCCTTGGGACCCCGTGCTGGTGTTTTCCATGCATAAATTATGGCGTCACATGTAGCGTCTAATGCGAGTTCAGGATTTGTTACGTTTTCTGTATTCATGGAAGTTTTAATTAAGATTAAATGATTTTAATATATGTAATAAACTATTTTCATAATTAATCATTTTAAATGAACATTTTTTGACATCTTTTATTTTATATTTTTTGTAATTTTACTTTACATCGTTTGGGGCGTTTCAGTGGACACTACTCCGTTTGTTTACAAATGGTGTCCTAGTTTGCGTCTGTTAAGTCCAAATAGATTTTAGTGATAGTTTGTTAAAGATTTTACAGTGTCAGATAATATTAGCTACATCTAAAAGAAATAAAGCGGTACTGTTTAAGAAATATTAAATAATTAAAATTTACTTATTACTGTAAATAAGATTTAGAACTATTAGATCTTTCGTTTGAGGCGCATCTCGGACACTTGTCTTTAAAACTTTAAAGAGCTTAACTCTAGATCTAGAAATCTAGACTGATTAGACCTCTAGACCTAAATCTAGATTTACTCTAGATCTAGATCTAATTATGTAATTCATTATCTAGATTTACTCTAGATCTAGACCTAGATCTAGATCTAATTATGTAATTCATTATATTATAGCTAGATTTACTCTTGAGTCTTGATCTAGAGTAGAGTAGAATAGTCTAGTCAGTCTAGATCTAATTCAATATCTAGATTTAGATCTAAACTAGATTATTAGATTAGAAATCATTAGATCTTTTATGAATCTAGACTAGTGACTCTAGACTAGATCATTTATGACTAGATTAGAATCTAATTTTAGATTTAATAATATATTTTTCTTTAAATTGACCAGTATCTAGAAAAATATCTAGAGACTAGATCTATAATCTATATTATAGACCTATTCTATATTAAAATGTAGATAGTATCTAAAACAAAGTTTGGTTTAACCTGCACTTAATTTCCATTGTATTGTTTATACAGTATATTCAATTATATTGTATTCAGTTCTTTCAGTCTACCACTGAATGATTATAACTTAAGTTAATATAATTAACAGTACTAGTCCTATACTATTGATTGAGTCTATCCCTATCAAGCAATTATGGGCATTACTAGACTAGATTTAAATAATGCACCAATATATAATATATTATATGTTTATGAAATTTATTAGTAGGCCTATATTATATATAATAGATCTATTTATTTAGATACTTATACATTTTTTATAAATTACAGATTTCAGTAATGGAGTATCTGTTAGAGTTTCAAGGCGTCTACAAGCCAAGAAAGACTCTAAATTTACAAGCATCAAAGCCTGAGTCTCTAACACGTGTTGCTGTTTTAGAGCAGAGAGAAAAGGAAAGGTTGAGAAAAGCTGCATACAGGGCCTAGTTAAGCCCACATGAAAAAGCTTGGATAAACAGAAAACGCAAAGAAAGAAAACAGCAAGCTAATAGTCCACTTAATGTCATCTCAGCAGAGGTTGGTGAATCACTAGGTACTGGATTCCAGACTCCAGTGGCAAAAAGAATAAAGAAGGATCTTTTAATGACCTAGTGAGAGGTATTACACCTAACACTATTGCTTACAGAAATAGAAGCTGTTTCTGCTATCCATACAGAAATTCATATGGCAGTCAGTGCCTGCATGATGAAACATGTGGCTCTTGGAAGGTGTTCAAACTTCAGAAACAAAATGGTAAGTACTTGTATTTATTTATTTTTAAATAGCACTTTACAATTATCTGAGAAAAAAACATTATTCATTTTAAAATTACGTAATTGATTTCTAAATGAAAGTGTTTCTTTTTCTTCAGTAGTGCAATCTCAGTCAAATCTTGAAGACTCTTTGGATGTCAGTCCCATATGCTCAAATTCAAAGGTAAAGAGCTTTTACATATAAACATTTTAAACATTTTCATTGAATCTTATGTTACCTGTATTGTATAAGTTGTTTTTTAATAATATACCTTGCTAAATAATTTTAGACTCATTTTAGAAATTAAGTATTTCAGCCTCATGTTGTTGTTTTTTCAGGCCCAAACAATTTTCTTCACTCATCAAAAGTACATTGTAAATAGCTGTGTGATTGTCAAGTATGGGGAAATATTCTATCCAGGTATAATTTTTTGCACTGTGTACCTTTTAATTTCAATAAACAAGTTCAAAGTATGTTTTAGATTGAAGTATTAACTTTTCAACATTGCTGGTAATTTTTTCTAACAGGAGTTGTGATAGAAGTCCTGGATGATCAGCGCAGAAATAATTTTTTAAAAAGGCACAGAAATTAAAGAAATATATAAATATATATATCCAGAAGTGCAGGACATACAGTTAGTGTATGCAGACATGATTGTTACTGAAGTGATGTTGATACCAATGGCAATAGTTTGAGAGTGGAATGTTTTGATTTCTGAATTTGTCAAATAAAATTTGTGTACAGTTTTATGTGTTTTCTTTTCTTTCTTTTTTTTTTCAAACCTTTTTCTGTGTGTTAAAACTAACAAAAGATATAAAATATATATTTGTCAATAATTAAAAATAATAATGATCATTCACTTGTGCACAGATAAGACAAAAATATAAACTTATAAACATTATTTTAAAAAATGGTGTCCCATGAAGCACCCGCGACATTTTGTGAAATTAAAGCAGCATTTTTACAAATGGGTACTTTATGACTAGAATAGTGAACTTAATAACAAGTCTAATGGATCACTTTAGTGCAAAAATAAAATAATTTCTATATTCTCACAGAATATCTTTTAAAAAAACTTTAACTTGTAGTGTCACAGGTGCTACGGTGTCCCAAATTTTGAATTAAGCTCAAATCCACTTTTTCTATGCAAAAGCATAAATTTCAGTATCTAAAGACTAATATCAATAAAGACAGTTATATTATGCTAAAATACAATGAATTTATCAATTGGTCATTGTTAAATTATCAAGTGGTGTCCCGGTGATGCACCTGTGACGCAAAAGGGGGTACCCCTTGAATAGACACTGCTGTCAAAATCTACATCTTGCAATTCATTTTCTATTGATAAATTCTTAAAGTGAACTGGTTGAAGAAGTGAATACAGTTGAAATGAAACCAAAAACTTCAACTTTAATTTTTAGCATAATGTGACACTTTTTGGCACCAGTACTGGAGAAACACTCTTTTATGTGTATTTTTCTGTTGTGTTGTCTTTATATGAGAAACGAGTCCTTGTAATCACAACAAATTTCCGTAAGGATCAATAAAGCAGTCTTAGTCTTAGTCTTAGTCTTAGTCTATAGATCGCAAGGTCTGAAAGGGGTATTTTTACTACTACTTACATTAAGTAAGAAAATAAGTACCTAGTTTTTAGTGATTCCACTTTTTTTTATGCTTTACTTTAGACATTACAACCTGGCAGATCAAGAAGAAAAAAAAATTAAAAATACAGCCTGTTTAATAACTTCTCGTACAAATACATTCTTTTGTTGTTGTTTTTTACTGGCGCTTTATGTGTGTCTGGTATTTTTTGGTTACATGAAAAGCTAAGGTCTATTTAACTAATCAGTACAAGTTTAAGTGTTTTTTTTTTAAAGTTTAAGTTTATTTCAAATGTACTTTTTTAAATCATTGATCTAGAATGACATTTTTTAAAGCTGCATTATTGAATAAAATTGATTAAACTTTCTACAAGTATATGAGGAGAGACAATTATTAAATCTGTGAAAACCAGGATAAAACATGTATGTGTCAATTCATACAAATTACAAATAATGTGACGGCATTAGAAAACTTCACTGCATGCACTTCCAAATAATTCAGTGCATAGTGAAGCAAATCAAAATACAAACTGAGAAGTAAAAACACAATTAAAATGCATAATATGAATGGACCTCATTCACCAAAATGAACAGTCACGTGATGGCTATAGATAAAACAATGAAAAATATGGTCACATGATATCCATTTTCGATTCGAATCAGGTCGTAAGCTGTATAGAAAAGATATGGAAGCAGATGACTCAATGATGTTTGTTTACAATTGGTGAATGAGGTCCATTGTTCTTAAAGAAGTCTATAAAACATTACCACAGGAAATTAGATTGAAATAATCAATCACATTATATCAGCATGAATATTGAGACACTAACCAGTAGAAGCCCCACTCAAAGAAAATATATTGAAAACTGAATGCAATGGAGACTACAGCAGTTCATCACAAATATTGAACTTTTTTTTCTAATCATATCCTGTATTTTAGGACCTTGAGAAGGAAAGATAAGGTTTTCTTGGATAAGGGGCAAGTTATACTAGTGATACAAATAAAAAAAAAAGCAAAAATAAAGTTCTTTTTTAATCACCAGCTCATTTTTTTTTCAGGTGAGAGGGGCACCAGCAATAGCTATTGTTGGTTGTCTAAGCTTGGCCATTGAGCTCACAAATAAAGAGTTTCAAAGTACTCAAGAACTGAAAGATTTTGTTGTAGAAAAACTTGATTACCTTGTTTCAGCACGCCCCACAGCTGTAAATATAGCAGACGCTGCGGACAAAGGAAAATCAATGATTCAGAAGTTAATTGATGATGAAAAATTGGAACTCGATGAAATTAAGCTCAAGTAAGTGGAACAAGGTTAGAAAAAGGTAAACAAAGAAATATCTTAACCTTTATTGTTTGTTTTGTTTAGTGTTATAACTTTAATATTTAAAATTTCTTATTGAATTTGAATTAAATGGCCTGTTTTGGCACCACCTACACTATTTTTAAAGAATGTTCAATGCACTTTTCATCTTTCCTGTTTAATGACATTTGCTGAGGGTGAAGGGTATTTGTTAAACATTTCTTTTGCTACCTTTACTTGCTTTAGATGTACATCTTAGCTTGAATTAAATACTGAATTTAAAATTCCTAACCTCAGTTACCCTATCTCTGTGAAGAGAGCTCACCGCCCTCTGTGCCAAACAGCTTAGGAGGACGTAAGTTAAACCTCAGAATTTGAACTCAAGACTCTTGAAGTGTTGCAGACAAGTGGCTATTCTGCAGCTTGACCCTCTAAACTTTAAGTGAAAAAAAAAAAGCAGAGGGGCAGGGATCTTTTGTTCTGAACGATATGGCCTAAATTGTGCCGATGTGCCAAAAATCCAAATATATTTGTCCTGCTGCATTATATTGATTTTACACTCTTAGACAATCCTGATAGTATGGATCATAGAAGATCCTTGCAGCCTATTCACAGGGGATACACTGAACTATTGTTGATTGAAGTTTAAAAAATTAATGCTCTTTCTTTTTTTTATTCTCATTCTTCATTGAAAAAAATAAAATAATTTTATTTAAAGACTTGTCCAAGAATTTGAAGCCATGCTTCAAGCAGACATTGATGTCAACAAAAGAATAGGCCAACATGGTGCCGACTATATCCTGGGTGAGAACAATGACCAGCCAGTGAAAGTGATTACTCACTGTAACACAGGATCTTTGGCAACTGCTGGCTATGGAACTGCTTTAGGTTCGTTGTTGTCATTGTTACAGACTTAAATCTCACATACATTTGTACACATTTCTATCGCAACTCTTATTGTATCTTTACTTTCTATCTTTTTAGTGACTCAAAGTATGTGTGTGGTAGCCTAAGTGACCTACTTTTTAAAAAAGTGTGTTTTACATTATAGAGACCTTTCATTCTATGGGGGCAGGTGATGTCTATAAATCTCATATGTTTCTATGACTGACAACTAACGAGGGTGTCATATAGCCAGCACAATGACCAACAGCCTTTACTTCCTCAGCATATGTCAGCTGGATGGACTCGGGGGGTGTCCCAAAAATCCCAAAATTCAAAATCCCTGTCTTCACCAGAGTTTGAATTCAAGAGCCCTCTGTTAGGAAGCCAAGCACTTTAGCACTCAGCCACTACGCCCCTCTTTAGATTATAGAAAACGACATGAGTGAGCCTTTACAAAACATATATTTTAGCTTGGGCACAGTACATCGAATTACCAAAACGGCTCATGTCTATTATTGTGACATTTTACGTCTGGAGACATTTGCACCATCTTAAGTTAAGTATTTAAAATCACAAGAGCAGGGTGCTTTATACACAGGTTGGATAGATTAAGGGTTTAATAGTAATAGTAAACAATACATTGCCCCAAACTCAGTGGGGCTCATTGCCCTAGCTATCCTGTTATTAATGTCCTTATCAAGTAGCATATCATTGGAGATAATGAAGCCAAGGTAGGAAAAATTACTGTAAGAAAAAAGGAATTTTTTTTCTTTTGTAAGAAGTATGTTTGGCTGAGGTTGTCAGTTTGTAAACTTAGAGACGTGGCGAAAATCTTGAACTCACCTATCTCCTCCCTAGTGTGTCTAAACAATAAAAAAAAAAGTGAAATATTTTGCTTTTTAAGTTAAAATTCCTATCACTCTGTTAGTGAGCAGGGAAGTTGAGGGCTGATGAACTTATCAATCTGTTATTGATACAGTCTGATGGTCAAGCTGCTTATGTAACTCCGCTTCTAGTATCTTATATATAATATGGGATATTTTACAGTTCATTTCCTTCTTGGGCTGACCTTTAATAAGGATATCATGTGACCAACACAATGACCATTCACCTTTACTTTCATACAACAAATATCATCTACCTTTGGAGCAAGGACAAGCTGCCTGGTCGCGCGGTTAGGGTGGTGGACTGTTGTTTGAATTTATTGATGGTCCTGGGTTCAAACCCTGCCACTCCCATCCCCCGTCATCCTGTGGGAGGTTTGGACTAGGAAGTAAACTATCTTCAACTCTGAAGGAACATTCAAAGCATGTAAAACATTTTACAAACAATATCCTGAATTTAAAATCTTTCTTTATTTGCAGTCCTTTGGAAGTCTAGTGCTTTTCCATTTTTCTACCCTATCTGTTGTTTATACTTGTTTACAAAATTAATATTCTACTTGTTTACAGAGTTATATTCTACTTGTTTACAGAGTTAATATTCTACTTGTTAAGCTGTTATTGCAATATTTAGCTGTATTTCATTGAGACATTACTGCCTTGCAGGAGTTATACGCTCACTTCATGAGCAGAATAAGTTGGAGCATGTGTACTGTACAGAGACAAGGCCTTACAACCAAGGTGCTAGACTAACTGCCTATGAACTGGTCCATGAGAAAATGGAGGCCTCCCTGATCTGTGATAACATGGCGGCAGCATGCATGTCTTCAAACAAAATCCATGCAGTCATTGTTGGTGCTGATAGAGTGGTGGCCAATGGAGACACTGCCAATAAAATCGGAACATATCAACTGGCCATTGTGGCCAAATACCATGGTGTCCCCTTTTATGTAGCATGTCCGAGGACGACATTTGACCCTCATATCAAATCTGGCAAGGATATCCATATAGAAATTCGACCTCAGGATGAAATGACCACACTTAAAGGGATACGAATAGCTGCCCCAAGTAAGTTGTATATTTCGTGCAAAGTGGATATTTCCTTGTCTCTGTATAAATAAAACATTTATTTTCATATTTCTTAATAAACTTGAAGATTTTAATGTTATGCAAATATGTGTTCATTTTATTTTACTCATTCATGGAATTTAACATTTTTATTGTGTTACTTAATATTTGTTTTTAGCAAGTTTAGAAAGTAATTTGTATATGTTTGTCTTTGCAAACAGAACAATCAGTGAAATAGTGTCTCTTTATATTCTTCTTATTTTTGTATTTATAAATTATGGTTTGAAACATGTGCTTGTTTGATTGAATAGTATGTTGCTTTTGCCATTTCCCTCTGAATTCTTCTTCTTTGTTATCATTTATATATTGGCGGGTTCAGACAAGTTGTTCTATATCTGAGGTGAACCATACAGTGGTTTCCAGATCAGGTAGTTCTCCATATAGTTTTTATCCTAACGGAGGGTTTTGGGCCAGTGTCTTGTTCATGCATGCAGCTTTGAAGGGCATGGTTTGCATCCTCTGGTGATGCTCTACAAGGGCAAGTTTCACGAGTCCCAGTTTTTAGCTTCTGCCTCTGAATTGAAATTCAAGTAAATTCTAGGTTATATAAAACAATTAGTTGTAATTGTAATAATGTTGTAGATTTAGAGTTGGTTGTAGACTTGTATTTAGAGTTGCATTCTCAGTCATTCCTATGACTTGTTATGGAGAGTATATTGTCTCCCAAATTGCATGACATATGCTACACTGAAAAAACACAGTTTAGAATATGTTTTCCTTGAGTTTAATACTTTCAAACTTAGTTTATTAAAACAAGCATAGTGAAGATAATGATAATCAATAACTGTCCATCACAGAATAATGACACTGAATAATCTCCTGAATGACTTGGAACAATGACCCTGATAGCTAGCTTTGTTTTGCTTATATAGCTTTCTATAAAGACTACACTGCATTGTTACTAAGTATTTTCTTCCATGTTCTATCTTAAACTTCTATCATTCTTTAAATATTTCTAAATTACATTTGTTTACATATCTCTCCAAGGTCTTTGAGACTTTTCAGTCTAACAATAAATAAGTTTGTTTTTTTCTGACACATACACTATGTGACCTAATAACCTGGTCATTTGGTCATTTCTCATATATGCCTGGCCAGCTGCTATGTGTGCTGTCAAGGGTGACTATTCCTTTTCTGCACTGATTTTACAAAAACTATTAATTTATCACATAAATAAAATTGATGTTAAAAATTACTACAAGATTTGGGTAGCAAAGTATATTGTTAACCTTATTCTCTTTCAATTTATTTATGCAGATATTAGATGCTGGAACCCTGCCTTCGATGTCACTCCAGCAGAGCTGATAACTGGGGGAATCATCACAGAGTTTGGTGTTTTCAAGCCTCAAGAGTTGCAGAAACAGATCTCCAAAATATTGGGCAGTGGATAATTTAAGTGCTAGATTTTTTTTCAGAATATTAGCCATAAATACAGATTTACTTTTTATGTCAACTGTAAACAGTTGTTTCTATTTGTTCGTTTATTGATCTGAAATCTAGTCATTTTCAGAATTTTTTATTTTTTTGTTATTATACCAAAATAACCAGCATTTTTTACTATTCTTCTTATAAATTAATCAAATATACAATGTAAATGTTAATACTGTGTGATTGTGGGCTAAAGTAAATTTATTTCATGATTTCATTTTTTTTTTTTTTTTGCTTAATGCCTTTGTTAATAAGGAATGAAAACAATGTTGTAATTGAACTTCTGTACTTAGGTCCTTGGTAAATCAGACTGAATTCCGCTATTTATTGCACTGCCCATTTTGAGGTCATAATATTTACTCAGCCCTGCACTAAAAACAAATTATTTTGCACAATCAAGAAGATTAATAAGTCATCTACCAAGCTATGTAAATTCTTCTGCATTTGCTGTCATATCTTCCATCTGGTCACCCTAAGGCTTTTGTCCATCTTTTTAAAATACCTCTATTCAACTCAACCTTCATGGAACCTGGGTGGGTGGAAAAAAACGTGCACATGGATCTAAAATTTCCTAGAATTTTCCTAGAAATTAGACAGTTGATTTCATTGGAAAAAGAATTTCTAGCTCATTGGACACACTGGGATAAATCTAGTTTGACCATTATAATTTTTCAAAGTATAAAAAGAGATTAAATTTGGCTAGAGAACCAGGGTTAGTGTTTGGAGTTAGTGTCTTTGGGTATTTCCATGTGTAGTCATTATATTATTCATGAGTTTAAAAATTGCTCTATAAGTAGTTTAAAAGATGTATTGTCTTTTTAAAAAAGTATTTTTTTACAAGTATTTCTTGTTTAAAACTATGCAAATAATATTGCTTTGAGCACACATACAAACAAAGCTTGCTTTTCTATCTTTTATGTAGAAAAAATATCAAGAAATATAAAAGTAAAGTTAAGTACCCTTTTCAGACCTTGTGATGTATAGGGCAGATGATGTAACGGTCATCTGTTTCTGTGGCCCACAGATAATGAGGGTGTCATGTCAACTTATCTTCCCTAACTAATGTCAGTTACCCATTAGAGTTGGGTGCACTCAGAAGCAATCTAAGAATCCTAGTCCTCACCAAGATTTGAACCTGGGACATCTCAGTTTGGAAGCCACTTGGCCTCCTTGCCTCCAAAAGAACATATAAAAGCAATAAGCATAATGTTAATAAACAAATAAATGTCATGAGCTGTATACGCCCTTGTGAAGTTTTTTTTACATTAACATAATGTAAGAATGTAGATCCAGCAGCTGCCTCAACACTTGATACATCAGATCAATATTCTTTTGTACTTTAAATGTACTAATGAAAGGTTTCTATTTATGCTTAGGCTTTTTGTCATGTGTTTACTTTGATGTAACAGATGGTCTAGGTGCAGGAGCTGATAAAACACACAAGTGTCCCAATGTATTATTGCTTTCATTATGTCATCAACTTTCTACAAAGCTTATATCAACTCACTCTGTCTGGTACAAATTTTGAACACCTTAGTTCTCCCACTTCCCATTCTTTAATCATGCTGAAACTTTGCACTATTATTCATTGTTCCTAACAAAATATGAATCAATAAAAAAAAATTAACCAATTAGTTAACTAAATAGTGTTAATAAATTGTGTTTGATATTGATAAGGGGAAATAAATCTTACAGTATTGATATATGGCTGTAAATATAGAGTTTTTCCCTTTCAATGATTTTTTTTAAAACTACATATTATTGTTTTTTTTATTACTCTTCCTTGTCCCAGCAAGTTTTGTACTTTCCTAGAGCTATTCAATTGTCGGGCTTATCAAGTTATGTAATTGTCCATAACAAGTTCATTTGTCTTGCAGGAATGGATAAAAAGTGTAGATCCAGAAAAATAATGAGAAAAAGTATGTGTATTCTTCTTCTTCCAATTTGAATTTGGCATGAATTAAATTTGAAGCACTGAAGCCTAGGCAATAAATTGGCAAAGTGTTGTCCCTAGTGTTTCTAAACATGTGTACTAGTGGAGTATTTCAAATACTTTGGTGATAGGTTTTGTGCTAAATGACTTAAAGTCATATTAAAGTATCATAGTTTAATCATTTCTTTTTGAAGGTGTGTGTTTAGTGAGGGATCACATTCTTGTGGCTCGAGAGGTTCTGTATAACATTTACTATTAAGTTTTGACTGTCATAATATGTATTACATTTTTACTGTTAGTCCCACTTTATGTATGAAGACTAGATGTTTTGTTATATCCAAAGATAACTTTTTTTTTTTTCTGTTGTTGCTTATCTTTTCACTTGGTCTGAATTTGCTCAAGTACCTGTTTGACTATAAATAAATATATATAGTTTGTCTATCGTGGTTCCACTTGACTAAATCCTTTATTGACATTACTATTTCTAAATCATGAAATTGGCTACAAGTGACAAGCATATGGCAACTGCCATGCTGGTTTGCACATTTACTACTATACCATATTCAACAGAATTGGTGATTTCCAATAAATGTTTTATCTAAACAACACATCTTCAGAGTTGTCAGTTCATGTTATACACTACCAGTACTAGTGTTCCTACTCCTTGTTGCTTGCTTTCCTTTCATACTTCACTAAATAGTTGATTGCCATGGCTTACCCAATAAAAAGAAAAGATGATACTTAAGTAAAGACATGTTTGTTTATTAGATGAATTAAGTAAATGACTATGGAATACAAATCCAGACATTTTGTCAGTGACTAAAAACATTGATAAAGGAAGGACAGGACTAAAAAATATCAAATATTGCTGGTGAAGGCTGACAGTGAGCCCTTATCATCAGGGTCTCTACACCATTGTACAATCACATTTTTAAAAGTCTATTAGACGTGAGATTTTAAAAATAAATTATAAACTGTTCTCCCTCCACTTTTACGTCCACATGGAGAGGTAGAGATGACTACAATGACATAAGTACATGTACAATCAGAGAATTTCATCTTCAAGAAACATGGTATAGGCCAAAGCCTCACCACAGGGTCAATAGTTTACCACATGCATTTCAATATATTTTTAAAATACCATTGTGTAAAGCACCTTATTTTGAAAAGGAAAAAAAAGGTTACATAAAATATAGAAATATTATTAGACTATCATAATATGAGTATTAAAGAGTGTTAGGCCACTGAGTTAACAAAGAAATCAACTTGTGAGGATTCACATGTGTGTTGGGTTTGACAATGTTTTGTGTTGAAATGATCAGACTGCAAAGATCCCATAAATACATGGATATTCATTTTTCTCAGAATACACCCTCTGCATATATCCTTTCTTACCAAGTTGGTTAATTTACTAGGTGTATATACAGCTAATAAACTCTGCTTGTAAAGTATATTCATTTATAAAATAGACCAGTTTGTGGACAATAAGAAATAATATTAAAAAATCAGTAGGAGAAATATAAATGCTTATTTGTTTGAGAAAATAGATGCAAATAAACATGCATAATTATACATTACATTACATGAACTACAAAAAAAAATAATTCTGAATATCCATGTATTGATGTAATCTATGGCTAAGATAGATTAGATTTTTTTTAAATGTGGGAACATCACAAATGAATGCATTCACTTATTTGCTCATCAGCCCCATAATATATATATCAACTTGATAATTCTAAGTCCTGCACCACAATTTCAAAATATTGATACAAAAACTGACATATTATTTGGGCTTCATATAAGCAACAACAAAAAAAAAAAAAAAAAAAATGGAACTAAACTAAAAAAAAAATAGAACAACAAACCCTGACAAATCATGAAATATGCTATTACACTAGCAGGACTAACTGAAGACATTATAATTAAAATTCACTTAGTTTACCCTTCTATTTTTGTCTTCCCCCCCCCCCTTCCAGTATGTAATTTAAAAGTTGACAAACATTTGTTATCATGCTTTTTTTTTTTCTGGGTAATAATAACAACCAAAATCTACTGTTTGTTTCTTACTCATCAATCCTGAATTTATAGTAATAATAGTACAACTTTGCATTAGAACAAATACCACTCTTGTTAAGAATATAATGTAAAAATAAGGGTTGTTAAAAATGGAAGAAGCTACATAAACAAAATACAAAAACAGCAGCAAAAACCAATACATATTTAAAACCAATAGAGCTAAGGAATATGTGAGGTGATTTTGTTTTTATAGCTAACATTTGACTTTTCTTTGAAAAATAAAACAAAAAACCCTAAACTTCAGAGAGATTCATATTGAAAGTTCCTCCATAGTTATGTTCTTCAATTTGTGCAACAATGAGACAACTGAATAGAAATATATGTACAGCATATTATTCAACTGGATGAACACATATCTAAATGCTTGAACTAGTAACATTAACACACTCAGGCAAGAACATGATTTACTTATAATGGCAAGATCATAGGAGTACACTCTTACTTTATACATACATACATACATTTTTAAAATGTTTTATTTTGAATGAGTATTTGAAATGACTAAATCTGAAATGAAGATATAAAAAAATAATTAAAGTACACTGGATTTCTATATATTTCTATATATATATATATATTTAAAAAAAAAAATGAAATTAAGTAGAACTTGAGAAGGAAATGAAAACTAAAAATGTAACAATAATTGAATGTTTTTTTTTAAACTACTTTCTTTCAATTAAAATAATAATTGTAAAAAAAAAATATTTGTAAAAAAAAAAAATAATAATAATAATAATATTAAAAAAAAAAAAACAATACAATTTTGAAAAATATTAAAACCATTACAAAATATTTTGGCAAGAATACTACTCTTTTAATATCAGTAAAACAAATAGAGTGAAACATCACAAGTTTCGTAGTCTGACTAGTTTGGTAAAATGCACAGCTTCAGCAGTGAAACAAGGAGGAGACAAATAGCAATGACTTAGTGTGTTAATAAAAAAAAAAATGAAGGCAATTGACATTGTAATGCTGGTTCTTGAATTTTTCTACCATACAACAAAAAATTGTCTAGGACTGTTCTTGGCTCATTTTAACATTTTACTTAGATAAACCTTTTAATCTCATCAGCATTAATTTAAAAAGCCATTATAAATAAGTGAATAGTATTTTGTTTTCAATTGAGAATGACAAGTAATCAGATACTGTAATAACCTTTTTAAGCCTACATGGCAGGGTTAGTATTTTGGTTTTAGTTTCTGTGATAAGCATGTAAAAGTGTGGTATGTGGCCAGCACAACTATTAACTGCAAATTTGTCTTGAATTAGATAATGTCAGGTATAGTCCAGGCTAAAGATTCCAAATTTTAATATTTTTTTTAATATTTCGCTTGCACAACCAAAATGTAAATTCTCAACTCATTAAATATAGGTCTACTCCTCTGTACAATAAGTCCTACTGCCAAGCTAAGAGCTGTGATTGTACAATAAATAAGAAATAAAGAAAAGTATAAATGTTATTTCTCTGTACATGCAAACAAAACCAGCATTGGCGAGTGAATGTAACCGAAAACAAACTATACATTGCAAAAAGGTATTCTTCTGAAAACTAAAAATAACATCATAGCCTGCCAATGGTGGCCATTGACTAGCATCAGTTATTCCTCAGAAAGTCAGTGGAACAGACAACCACATCATATACACCCTCTGGAGCTCAATATAGTCTGGTAGTTCTGATCAATGATCACTTCACTCAGCATTCAGATGAACCAATTCAAACACACAGCAGGAATAAATATCAAACTGCACAGCATGGGCGTGGCCAATGTGTGCTTTAAGGAAAAACTCCTGAGGCTAAAAAATGTGTCGACAGTATTATTGTTTCATTTGTGATGCATGATAAATGCAAAGAAAAATTATTCCATTCCCTTTATTTTAAATATCGTCAATGCAATTCCAAAACTTTTTTTTTCATGCCATTTAAATAGAAAAAAATAAAACTAGATGTCTAATTATACTTGAAAAGCAGCCAGATTAAGAAAGAAAAAAAGACTTCTTGTATTCACTCATTGTGCCAGAGATAAACCAAACAATATTAAGACAAAGTCAAAAATAAAATGAGTATTTACACTTTTGACTTGTCATGGTATTTGATTTTACTAATTAATACCAAAAAAAAAAAAAGGTTAAAAAATAAAAAGGTATTGTATAAGTAATAAATAAGAAAATAAACAATGCAAAATACACCATAATAATTTGTTTGCACTTAAGTTATATGTACTGGGAAGATCTACAAAAGTGTTATCCACAATTGTAATTATTGGAAGATACATCGTCTGGTCTAAATACTGAAATATCTCAATAAATATCTGTTTGTTGTATAAATTAACAAAGGTGACTAGGAGAGACAAACTGCATAACAATCTCAATATTCAAATAAAATAGTTACAGTGAGAAATGAAATAATATCTTGCAAGTAAAATTTATTTATTTCAGATGTGTCAGGATAAGGGGACAGCACTGTTAGTGTTAATTGCTAACAGCATGATGGAAAATCCATTTAATGCACACGATTTCTTTTAACCTTTTGTTTTTACAATTATTTATAATAAAAAAAAAAAAAAAAAGAAACGTAGCCCAACATCCTTTCCATAATATGTGTAAACCCAAATGTAAATTTTGTTATCACCCCCATCCAATAACATATCAAATTCATCCAATTCTTTAAAATGTTCAAATAACCTATCAACAGATACCAGAAAATCTATTTAAAAAAAATAATAATGTGTTGGTAAAGTGAAAAAAAGCAAATGGCAAGACAATAAAGAAATAATATTTTTTTTAATGTGCTTCAGAAAATGTTTTCATGATTAGGATAGACTGTAAGATGGAACAGCCTAAAAAATAGTAATTCAGGATGTGATTGTCTTTACAGACAAAGCAGAAATACAGATCTAAACTGACATCTGGATAGTATTCAAGCCTTTAAACTCAAAGTGTCTTCGAAATAGTGTATAAATAGATAGTCCATTCATTTTGTTAGGGTTAAAATTCATTACATAGAGATGTTATCAACATGCTCTTGATGTTACACAAGTGACTCACTCAGCAATAACTCATCAGCAAAATGTGTTACTTTACATATTTACAAGTTTCATTAAATGTTACAGCAGTGACAAGTCTCAGCGGGGTAACATTCTATGACAATACAGTTCAGAATGTTTCATGTAATCAACTCTTGTAGTTTATCCACGCTGCCACTAACACTCATGGTAAAATATTGAAAAGTTCAGCAGAAAGAATGTCGCATTTTTTTCACTTGCTTTGGCTGGGGGGTGCAGAGGTGACCTCAGTTGTTATGCCACCCCATCTAATTTTATACTTTCTGGAACGCCAAGTGATGATGGGATCCCAGTGCGCTCGACACACCAAGATTGGATAGGAGATTTCATTCAGAATCCACCCAACAAGAAATTCAAACTTGGAAAACGGCAAAGGACCTTGCTGGAAAATTTGAAGAAAAAACAAATTAAAAAAAAACAAACAAACAATTACAATAATAATTGTTTTTTTTTATACTTAGAAGCAACAAAAGAGAACAAGTGTATAATTTACATGAGATTTTTATCTGCAAAAATATTATTAAAAGTGTATAATTTACATCAGATTTTTATCTGCAAAAAATAGCAGTCTAGTAGAAATAGGAAATTTTTGTGTTGAGCATGCGAGACTCCAGAACACTTAACAGGAAATGAGTGCTAATGTAATTTTTTAAGCATTAACATTCATGTCACATTGTTTTGTTCCTGGCAAAATGAAATTTACATTAAAAAAAACTTTGTTTTGAATGAGATATAAATATTAATTAGATCTTTACAAGTATTCCTGACTCAGTTGAATGTAGCTCAGAAAAAACAAATCATTGGACTAGAGTAATTAAAAAAAAATAAGTTCATAAAAATCAGGCAAGCTGAACGCCAGGTAAGCGAATACACAAGTCGGAGTCAAACGAAGGAAGCTAAGAATGAGCTGTGACAATCAGACTTTGTAGACTTATTACTTTAAGAAAAGTCATTCAGGGGTATTATATAAAATCAGCCTTCTCCAAGAGACCATGACAGTGATCACAAATGTCTGACGATGTCAAAGACCTTTTTTATTTAACATCACTTTCTATAGAGAATTGAAAACAAGTATTATCAGTTTCAGTTAAGTGAATCTAAACAGTAAGAGCAGTACAAAGAATAACGTATCTTCAGTAAATTGTATTTATGCTTCCATTCCTGATTGAAATGTGTGATACCCTGTATAATGAAAAAAAGATGGACATCTACTAGGAATATTCAGTCACCTACCTGGATAATAGAAAGAAGGATGTAATCCAATAGGAACCATATGAGCACATGAACCATAAAGAAGACTAAAGGAGACCAGGAAAATAAGTATTCTGTGACGAACGCCATAATCAACCCTTGTACGATACACTGGTAGATGGGTTCAAAGAACATGGTTGTGACCACTGTAGCATTGCGGAGTTTGGTCCATCTAAAACATTGACATGGAATATTTTTAAATTAGTGAACATAATGCTTCAAGTATCAGGAGGCGAAGCTTACAATAAAGCAACACACATAACATATACTATTATTTGATTATTAGAAAACAAATGCTATATATATATACAGACATAAATGTTTGCACAACCATAAACTTCTGAATTGATCAATCCCTTTAACTTGGTAAAAATGTCAGATATCCTTCCCTCTGCTAATACTCTTCCACTCTAAGACACAGAAGTTCAAAGTAATGAATCATGTGGACCTAAAATGAAATAACTTACCTAATAAGTCTGTCATGAAATGTTGTAAGTGAAGTATAGCCAGAGTTCTGTAATGCTGTCTGACTACACAATAACACCTTGTATCCTCTGGAGAAAGAAAAGTTTAAATAAAATGATACTTTTTGACCAAAATATTGAGGAGAAACTCCTTATAAATTTTTCGAAAGGTAATAGTTTTGTTTGTTTGTTTGTTGTTTTACATACTTACAAACACCTTTCTGCTATTTCTAAATTTATGCATTTTTCTCAAACCTAATATATTATCAGCTTTTTAATGTTATCAAAAAATGTCTTAATGCTTATTTCCATTTCAAAACAGTCTATATTTGTTACTTCCCCAGCCAACCTAAGCAGCCCCTTATTCAAATTCTCAATATCAAGCTCAATTCCTGAACAGAGGTCATTTCCAAGGAGCAATCATTCATACTTCAAAGCTACCCCAAGGAGATATTTAGTACTTCAATAAAATTGTCTTACCTGTCTAATACTGCTTGGGCTAACATATAATCCTCTGCTAAATACTTTCCAAAGTGTGCCAAACCTCCAGCTTCCTCTATTATTTCTTTACGGAAGAGGGTGGACATCCCAGATGCACAGTTAATACCAAGAAAATTGGCAACCAGATACATTTTACCATGATGTGTCCCAAAAAATATCTGTTGGATAAAATGTTTATTATAATTGTGATTTATGATTTTATATAACATTTCCTTTCAAAACTTTTTGAATAAACTAAAAGAATTTGTATCCCACAATATTATCCCTTTACAATTAATCTTAAAAATCCATTTCTATTCCTCAAATGTCCGAAATACAATCAATGGACAACTTTTAGCCCACTGGGAATGATAATCAAATGGGAGAAAACAGAAAAGATTCTGAGGCCTGTGAAGGATGTGATTACAAAGATTCTATATTAGTGTTCACAAGTTCTCGGAGAAAGGCAATAAAAGATTAACATCGCATCATCTGCCTTATGGATGTGTTGAAGGGAAAGTTTGGCCCAACAAAATAAGTAAAATGTTATGTTGTATTTTTTCTTCCTCTTTAAAAATAAAATATTTAATATACAGAAAACAAATGAGTAAAAAAAATAAATGCAAACTAAAACTCTATGGCCATGGCCATATCACAAGGTCCTCAGGGCTTGCAAAGACCTTCCTTAAGGGAATAGTACCAGGAAAAAGAAGAAAAGACAGAGAAAGGGATTGGAAGACAACATAAAAGATTGGACAGGCCTGTAATTGAAAAAGATTCAACAGTATAAGACAGGAATGGAGAAAAACAATCAACAGATCATGTATTCATGTATTCCCCAACAGTTCATCAGACTAAGGGATAGGTGAAGGTTAAAGACGTATAAAAATTTACCTTTTCTAGATGTGATACAAATCCTGGCCTATCACAAACAAATGGCATTTGTTGAACGAGTCCTATTTTTTCTGTCATGTGTAAAGCCATATCCATTAAAGTATCTTCTTTCACTGAAAAAAAAACAAAAACAAATTATCAATGGATTTAACATTCAACTTTTTATGTCTAACTCAAACATATTCAAAGGAGTTTATGGGCACTAAAGAGCTCAAAGCAGGGGCCATTTATCTCTGAACACACAAAACAATTTAAGAGACAAAAAAAAATATGAATCAAATCTAGTTAAATTTGACTGATTTACTCAGAAACATCTTACTAAAAAATATCTTTGTTAATTATAAACATACTGGCTTTCAAAATAGCTAATGTTTGGTTTTCATATCACTCTTAGGTTCTCAATTTATTCCCCTCCCACAATAAAAAAAAAACACCCATTCACTCTTTAATGTATAGGTAACTCTACTTGAGTATGGGCTTGGTAGGCTAAGATTCTCTCTTCAAATCAAAAGTTGACAGAATCTCGAGTGTTGTGCCTATGTTTCCATACAAGTTAAGAGCAAACCTCAAGGAAAAGCATCAAGAGCATGAAATACTATCAGTGGTCTTTACTCTTCATTTCTGGCTTCAGTTTCTACCTTTTAAAAAGCCTACATTAAATTGTTGATAGCATAACTTTGTGTCCTATCTAATCATTCCCTCCTTTTCTTTGAAAACAAACTAATAGAGTGGGAGATGAATGGACAAACAAAATGTATAACCACTTTAGAATGTTCCATAATGAGGTTGATATTTTTTGTAGATGAAATATAGTCATATTTTTATCATAATAATAATAATAATAATAATAAAGAAATCCAATAATAAAGAATACATTAATGATACTTACTTTTTAATACTACTGTCTGATATTAAAAACAAAATGTATAACCACTTTAGAATGTTCCATAATGAGATTGATATTTTTTGTAGATGAAATATAGTCATATTTTTCTCATAATAATAATAATAAAAAAAAGAAACCCAATAACAAAGTATACATTAATGATACTTACTTTTAATACTACTGTCTGATATTAAAAATAGGTCGTATTTGGCTGCCTCATAACCTCGAATCATGTTATTTATTTTTGGATTAACTCCTACATTTTTCTTGCCTATAGAAATAAAAAAAAAAATATATTTTTTTAAAAAGACAAAACATTTAGCAAAGGCATTTAATAAATTCCAGTGCAATATGGGAAGCATTTCAACAGACCATAATGGTGTTTATAAAATTAAATGCAGTCCCTGCTTGGTAAATAGGATCTAAACATCTTATCCATTTAGTTATGTCCATAAGATATCTGATGAAAAGATCATTTGGTTTTGTAAGTAAGAATCAGCTTCTCTTCTGTTAACAATGGATTTATTTACACTACATTAGAGAACTTATTTCCAATGGATTTATTTACGCTACAGTACAGAACTTATTTCAAAGTTAATATGTAAGTGATATATATCTTTTTTTTCTCATCCAAATCTGTAACAAATGTCAGTCAATAAGTTAGTTATTAAAAAAATTTTAAGAAATTTTTTTCATTGGGAAAATTGTTAACATAATGAAAAAAAAAAAATCTAATTATTAAAACTCAAACTCAACGTAAACAAACTTTACAACAAAGCTGTACCTTTTGATTCAGTATCACCTGTGTGAGTAAAATAAGTTGTGACGCTAACAAGTACCACTGACAAAACACTTTTGATATAACATTCCTTTTTTTTTTCTTAGATAAACAAATAATACTTTCCTAACTGATAAAATCTTTTAAAGTACAATGTCATTATCAAAACATACTTACCAATAAATATCTTTGCATCTACTTTAGGATACTTTAAAATAAGACTTTGAGCTATCATAATCACAGAATCTAATTCATCTTGAATACAAAAAAGTATTTCATACTGGGAAGAAAATAAAACTTTGGTTTTACATCATAAATTTAATTACAACATGGACTTCAATTACTATTGGCAATATTGTCTATCAATCTTATCTAAATATTACATATGCACAAACAAAAAAGATTACCTGTGGATATTTGAAATTGAAATATGTTTCTAGATTATCAAACAGATTGGGATCAACTCCCACTAAAGGTTTGATGATAGAGATGCCAGGAAGATCTTCTACCACTGGAGGGGATAATTTTCTGGACAATTTCCATTTTCTTGGAAAAGAAAACAGGTTTAAAAAAGGTTAGAAATATAGTGCATGCTAATTAAGTCACACTTTTTAAAATTTATAACTAATATATAAAGTAGAATGTAAGGAGTATGTATGTATGTCTCACATAGAAATCAAAACTGTCTGACCACTTTTTTATATTTATGTAATCCCACTAATGGAAAAATAAAAGTCTTATTATAATAACACTGACATTCAAGGAAGAAAACTGATATGGTTAGGAAACCACACATTAGTAGACTTATATAATAAGTCTAGTCTATTACTACACACACGCTTACCAGTAAAGGTCTCGAATTTACCAGATTTAATTGTCAATTTTTAAACTATTTAATCATACTAAGGCTTAATCTAGGAGCTTAACAGACCTGAAATTATGAAGTTCAATGAAAATTGATTGACAATAAACAGCACCCCCCCCCCTCCACACACACACCTTTTCAATCATAATTCCTTTTTTTGTTTCCTGTTTTTTAAGTCTTTTATTTGTGTTAGGATTATTATCCCTTTCATCCTTTTTAGGATTATTATCCCTTTCATCCTTTTTAAGTGAATTCCCCTTAAATTTCTTTTAACCTAATAAAGAAGTAATGCTCACTGTTTATTAACTAGTCATCTAGAATCTACATATATATATAGATAAACTAACTAACAACACCTGAGTTACAAGGAGTTTGATTATTTAAGTTAATCCGTTAAAAGAAGATAACTTTAGTCACATGAACAATAGGAACATAAAAAATACTTTTAAAAAAAACAAAGCTTATATTACGCGTAACGCTATCAATTAAATTAGATTGATCATGTAATTATATGTATGATTGGCCTAGACATAATAAATCTGTGATTAGAAATATTTTTACCATTTGTTTTTGTTGAGCTTGTAGCACTATGATTCTATCACTTGTATGGACCAGTTGTGAAAGGGGGAGAGAAGAAGGGGGTATCTTGATGAATGTTTATATGATTGTTTTTTTAAATGTATTAAAAAAAATGTTAACTCAGGAGTCCCCAAGGGGACTAATTCAATTTATACCACCACATCTGTCAAGTACGATTTCTTTCCCTTATTTAAGATACCAAACAAAATTAATTAAAAATTGCTAATTTTTTAAAATTGATTCTTGTGTTGTCAGATATAAGAAATAATTGTGCAAAATTTAAGCCTAATCCAAGATTGGGTGTGGGAAAAATAAATGTGTACAAACTCTTTACCATACAGAGAGTTAGCAATCTTGAATTTTTCTAGAGTCTAGACTATTCTAGATAGTATTATATATATGAGTGTTTCTCCAGTACTGGTATCAAAAAGTGTCACATTAGGCCACAAATGAAAGTTTTTAGTTTCATTTTAAGAGTATTCACTTCTTCACCCATTGTAATTTAAGAACTTATCAATAGAAAATGAATTGGAATATGTACATTTCCTCGGCAGTGCTGGCATTTCAGGTGCATCACTGGGACACCATTGATGATTAAAGTACAACTAACTGTTAATTTGTTTGCTTTTTTAGCATAATTTGAATGTTTCTATTGTATTAAGCAGCTAGATAGAGAAACTGAAGTTTTTGAGCACTTACGTTATTTTTGCGCTCAATTTAAAAAAAGGAACACAGTAGCACCTGTAACACTACTGGTAAAAGTTTTTTAAATAAGATTTTTTTAATAAGAAAATAGAATGTATGCCATACTTGCATTATAACTAAATATAACAGGCTATTATTTGCTGCAATATCTCAACAATAATTCAAGCATTTATTATAACATGACTATTATATCACATGTTGCAGGTGCTACAACAGGACACCAATATGAAATATATATATTTTTTTTTTGTTAATACATGCTGAAATACAACTTTTTAAAGTCTGTAAAAACATTACCAATGTTTTTTGTTTACTATTGGTGAATGAGGTCCATTCTTATTACAATTCAAAACTTTGGTGAAAAAAATAACTATGTCTAGATCTCTGAGAGCGGTGTTACAGGTGCTACAGTGAAAAAATGTGGGACTCCATGTCTATCAATGTCTCCTGTTAATTACTATGTAACCTTTTCCCAAGAAAATGTCACTAATTGTGTATTAAGCAGTATTAAGCTAAAAGATCCTAGAAATAAAGAATCACCCTTTGTGTCAGGATACAAGACACCGATAGCAAAGACAAACAGACACAAACACTCTTTTGTTCCCCTGGCAATCAAATCATTACATAAGAGCAATCTGATATAAATTTTGTCACATGTAAATTATGAGTGAGTCTGGTGTGAATTTACATTTTGGTTTCTTATAGTTATAATGTTTTTTGTTTGGTGTAATGCACAAATTGTAAGACAAAATTTCCATACAAACAATAAAGATTATTATTATTATTATCATCAGAGATACCTAAAAGTAATTCCCATCACATTAATAACTTTGTTTAAAAAAATATTGTCCTTTTTGTGAAGCGCATTTGAGGTGCTTCACCTGGGACACCAAGACGTATTTTACTAATATTATATAAATTTTTACAGTTTTAGAGAAAAATTACACTATGTAAATTAATCATTGATGCTTTAAGTAACAGAAACACACTAGGGAGCAGAATCCTTTTACTTTGTTTACAATTGATAAAGGTTTAAAATTCCAAGTTTACTGGGACACCATGTGATGCACCTGTGACATCTAAGTAATAACAAAGTAAATATAAAACAAAAAGATATTGATAATGCAACAACATTATAGTGTTAACCTATTTCGACAAAAATGCCTGTTCAATAATCCTTGCTTTTAGTAGAATCTTATCTTATCTTATCTTATATAATACAGACGTTACTTCAAAAAAGAAGATGATTACGTCCTACGCGTCATGCATTTAGTCATGCATATTAACCAATGACTTAAATTCTGCCAAGTCACTGGTTTTCCTGGCTAGCTCAGGCAACCCATTCCATGCTCTAATAGCACTAGGGAAGAAGGAGTATTTGTACAAATTTGTCCTAGCATATGGGATGAGGAATGTGCCTTTATCTTTGTGTCTTTCAGAGTATTTTATTAAATTTTGTTTTTGTATTTGAAGATTATGGTTCAGTGTTTTATGTATTATTGCTACTTTACTTTTGAGCCTTCTGTCCTGAAGGCTTTCTAAATTTAGTGATTTTACTAAAGGTGTTACTCTAGTCAAATGTGAATATTCGTTTGTTATGAATCGCACTGCTCTATTTTGTGTCTGTTCTAGTTTCTTAATGTTTTCTTGAGTTGAGGGGTCCCAAACAGAGGATGCATATTCTATTATTGGCCTAACCAAGGTTAAATAACATTTTAGTTTTATGTTCTTATTTGATTTATAGAAATTTCTTTTAATAAATCCTAATGCTTTGTTTGATTTTTTGTAGTTTCATCAATATGTGGATTCCATGACAGTTTTTCATTTATTATAACACCTAGGTATTTTGCGTTTTTAGTCTGTGTTACTGGTTTGCCATGAATAAGATAAGTGGAATTAATTTGTTTTAGTTTTTTTGTTACTCTTAACAACTGACATTTTTCTGGGTGGAAAGACATGCTCCAATTTGATTCCCATTTCTGTAATTCATCTAATTCTCTTTGTAAAATATCTGTGTCTTGTGTTGTTTTTATTGTTCTATATATTATGCAATCGTCTGCAAATAATCTGACTTTTGTTCCTGAAGTAATGCAATTTGGTAAATCATTTATGTAAATTAAAAATAGTAGTGGACCCAAGACTGTTCCTTGAGGTACACCTGAGTTTACTGTTATCGGTGTTGATTTAGAGCCATTTATTATTACAGTTTGTTCTCTCCCTATCAGAAAGTCTTTAATCCACTGATGCAGTGGACCACTAATGCCGAAATATTTTAATTTTTTAAGCAAACTATGGTGGTGAACTTTGTCAAAAGCCTTAGAAAAATCTAGTAAGATAGCATCTATTTGTTCACTATTATCTAAACCTTTTGAAAAATCATCAATTAGTCCTATTAGTTGTGTTTCACATGATCTATATTTCCTAAAGCCATGTTGGTATGGTGTGAGGACATTACTTCAGCCTAAGCCAGGTGTTCCATGTTACATCAAAAGATACCATTTTGTGCATTATTTGACACATTTTCTACAATTTTAAATTCCACTATGTACCTTTCAAGCTCAAAGAATCACAATTTATACATTAACCATTTCTAAGTGCAATGAAAAGAAAATTGTGACATTTTAATAAGATTTTTTTGAGTTATATTATAGACTTTTTAGTGAACCAATACCTATTTCTCACCAGTACTGGAGAAACACTCATCATATGCTATATATATTATAAAATTAATATATATATATATATTATTAGAGTCTAACTCTAGATTAAGTCTAGATTCTAGATCTATAATTTACTATAATAATATCTAATAATATTATTAATATAATGATCTAGATTAGAATTGACTAGATCTATATAATCTATATATTTTAAAATATTTATATCTAGAAAATAGTAGAGATAGAATCTAGATCTAGATCTATCATCAGAAGATAATAACTTAAACTTTGACTTTATCACTATTATCAGACTTGATTACTATACAATAAAATAATAATTATATAATAATTTGATTATTCATTCATAATCATATCATATAGATCTAATAATATAGATTATTTATAATATTGTTACAAATGACCAGTGACAGGAAGAGGTTAACGTGTAACTCCGGCGAGATAACACAGCAGCAAGTGTTCTCTGGAATGTACATGTATAAATGAAGACAGGATGTGACGTGTCCTTACGTGTTGTTCCAGAAGATACAAGCAGTGTTTGTGCAACATTGGAGTTCTAAGCGATTAGGGACTCTAGACTCTATATAAATCAGAGAGGTACTGTGAAAAGAGTCGTAGGAAGAGTTTTGAAGAGTCGTTGGTACAGTCGTCGTTACATTTGTCTACTGTGCGAGACAGTAAAAGAGAGATGTGTACGACTTGATACAAGTTAACAAGGGTAGAGTTAACTGGAGTGTTTTACAGTCATTAAAGTCTATACAGCGAACTACAATGGACTTGAGCCGTTACAGTCGATGTAAGACGTGTACGGCTCTGATTCGGTAGACATGAGAACGACTTGGAACAGTTGAGTAGAGCGGAATATGGCTTGATGCAAGTTGAGAAGAGATGAATTGCAACGAAGTATAGCTAACTGTAAACTAGTCTAAACTGACAGATATTGTACAGTCTTCTACACTACATGTCACAATGACAAATTGTTAGAGTTAATAGTCAATAAAATTATATGAAGCTGAAAGTTGAGTCAAGTTCTTTGCAGTGTTTTTATTTGTTTGCCTACTTGTACATTTAATTTAGCCAGAAAATTCAGAAATATGTAACAATAAGTCAATATTATTAATATAATTAATATAATAATAATTATTAATATATGACATATATTTCATTTGATATATACAATATCAACTTAGATGTCTTAGACTACTAGAGTTTAATCATATGACATGATGATGATATGATCATAATGATCCATAGGCTTCTATTTATTATTTTTTATATTATTCTAGTCTAGTAGATTCTACTAGAGTCTACTCCTAGCCTAGAGTCTTGCTAGATTCTATATACTAGACTAGTAGGCACCTCTACAAAACACTTTGTAACACAGTGCTAGTGGCATTTTTAAATAGCCTCTAGTCTGAATTAAATACTAAATAGCCTGGGCCCGGCCCTGCCCTCCCTCTCCAAACTTAACTTAACTAGGAGAGACGAGAGTCGAGAGTCAAGACTCAAAACTCAAAAGAGTGAGTAGACTAGATTCTAGAGTTAATAACAAAATGTACAGTAAATCATTAATCAAGTCAATTTTAAAACAAAGACTTACCCATAAAAAATTGCTAAAATGTGGATTAATAAGTTCACAATGAATCCGACAAATAATACTATGCAAAGTCCGAAAATAACATACTCAGCCGGTTCCATCGTCTTAATACTTAGGATGCATTTCACTAACTGACCCGTCCCATGATTCAACACTACTGGTACTTTGTTGTCAACTATAAATGTTTTGTTTCTCCCGAAAGCAGGATTGTATTTGTTGAAATCGTCTTAGAGTTCTGAATGAAATTTCAAAAGAAAACTTTTAAAAATTTGACTTCCTCAGAGGAGACTCTGTTTATATTAAAAGTAGATGTAGGTTTAAAATTAAATTCGACATAAGCTTTAGAAATATGAGCATTCATGGGAGATATGCCAACTTTTTTTGGGTGGGAAGGGATCCGAGTTCAATATAATATAAATCAATATTATTTGTTCAAAGTTTTTGTACAAAAAATGCTAGTTTTTAATTTAAATTGTAGCTTATAGGACTAAATGGACCTCTCTCAGACCTTACGATCTATGGAGTTCAATGATGTAAAGCTCGTCTGTTTCTATGGCCGACGGTTAACGTAGGTACCAAGTGGCCAGCACAACGACAAATCACATTATTTCAGTGTCAATGGAAAAGGCTTGAAATGGGGATGGAGGTCCGAGAAACAGACGTGTGTCAAGTATTATTCTTGTTTCATAAGCCTCGATTCTTGAGCATTAGACCACACCATCGCACAGAGAGGTATATATAGAGAGACGCCTATGACATACAGTACGTAACAGCCGTTGCTTGAGGTTTTGTATTAATAAATATATTACGCCAGCGTTGTCAACAAGGAGTTATATCGATTGATCTTTAATCCCATGCCTAATCTAGACACGTTTAGCATAATTAGGCTATAACGTGCATAGAAGTACGTGTGTCGTCATCTTTTCTTATAAACCTGAATACCTGTAGGCCTACTTTAAGATCGATCGTTGCTTGTTATACTTAAGTCTCTATATACATTGACTCTACGTTTTTGGGGGAAGTGATCCAGTCATTGTGGATTAATTGTTTATAAGATGTACGAAAAATATAGACTTTCATTTGGCCTTTGTCATCCTGATTTAAGAGTGGTATGCCTATTTCGACAACATGTGAGGTCCTGCGGTGCCGGTGTAGGTTACAAAAAAAAAAAGCATATTAGTAGGCCTATACAATAATTATAATTTTGGATATCCCTTCCGCAATCTACATACCTTTATCTACTGAAATCTACTCCATTTTAATTTCGATCAATATTAATCTGTTTCTCAGAAGAAAGAAAAAAACAGCAAAATATTTTTTTTAATCCTTATTTAAAAAAAAAACAAAGCTCATCTAAAAAGGAAGAACCCCGTCCTTAAAGCAATATCTACCAATAATGTACAAGTTATTTCCCTTATTCGATATCAAACAAAATAATTAATTACCAATAATTAATTAAATTGACTACTTAAGTATTTTTGTTTATTGATTCATGTTTTGTTAGGAACAATAACTATTTTTTAAAGTATCAAATTGATCGGAGAATGTGTGAGGAAGAAATAGAGTTTACAATTATTTAAGGGGATAAAATCCAACAAATTTAGCTCTATCTGTGAATACTGAAGTATTAGTTTCCCTTTGTTGCTATATAACAATTAAAATAATGGATTAACAGTAATTAATTGTCAAATTGGTTCCTTTTGTTTTATTGATTCATGTCTTGTCAACGTCGGTGAATAATTGTGCGAAGTTTCAACTTGATCCGAGAATGGGTGTAGGAGAAATAACGTGTACACATTTTTTAACCAGACAGACAGACAGAGTTAGTTAATAAAAGCTTTGTAAAAAAAAAGTCACATTTTAAAGACTCAAAATATAAAAGCCTGGCACATCGCATAGAGGTTAGTGATTTTGCCTAAGTCCATTATTTTTCAATTTCTACTATATCTAGTAGCTTATAATACACTCTCTTCATAGGAAATGTTGAAATACTAGTATGCATATAAGTTGGACACAATTTGAAACAACAATTAATAAGTAGGTTTTCATATTATCTCGTGAACTGCCGTGCTACACTGCGGCCAAAGAACACTGAACAGATTTTTTTTTTTACGAAAATGTTTTTTTCTTTTTATGAGGATTGACCCATTATAAAACAATTAGATCAATTATATATTCATTATAAGAAATCAGTTAGGCCAGGTTAGCATTTAATTTCACATTCACTTTCACCTATCCTTTGGTCTGCTGGACCGCTGGGGCACCACACAAGATCTGTCAACTTTCTTTCTCCATTCTTCTCTGTCATTTGTCTTTGATAGAATTTAATTATGATGTTCTTTCTGAAAACATTGATTCCTGCCTTTTTACCTACCTGGTTGGACCACTTCGGGGGCCGATTTTGAGTTTGTGTTTCCACACAAACTGTCTTTGTAACCTTTGTTTTTTTTTTGTTTAATTTATATTGTTTAGACAGGTAGAATTTGTTGCCGATATTGCTGTACAGTAGACAGAAAATTTGTGAAAAGAAGTAGTTGCCAATATAATAGGTGACCCGTACACGTTCTAGTCAAATAGTTTGAGTTAAAATTCAAGTGTATTTAATTTAAAGACGCCATATAAACCGGTATAAGCCAACAATAATTTAGGCTGAAAACGGTTCTGCTGGTCACAGACATTCAAACAATCGAACTTAATGCCTACTTGATTTGTCAATTGAATCTATGAAGGTCTATAAGTACAAATATATAGCTTCGATTCCTGGACTATAATTAGGGCATCTAAAGCATGGAACGCGTACTGTTATCACTAACAGGAGAAAGGCAAAATCAAGTAACCAGTGCCTAAACCAGTAAGCCTCGGGTATGAGAGGCTCATTAACCTTAGCTGGTTACCTAGGCCTACCTATAAAAGGAAAACTCTGAATTCAAACCTATGCTGCCAAACAAGGAAAAGGATTGGGTAGTTCTCTCTGGGGAAAAAATCAGGAGCCTACTACAGTTCGGCAGATTGCAGCAATCCATAGCCGAGCAAGCGACGCCGCTGTTTTTACTATTGTCGTTCCTTTGGACAGCTACTATAGATGGGTGTAACTGCCTTCGTGGGTGTCATCGTTCCGACCATAGCTGATGCCCAGGTCCAATAGTCGCTTCGGGACTGAAGGAGGCCATATTATAACGTCAAATTCTAGGCCCTACGCCAAGCTTTCGCAATCTGCGGAAGAAGTGTATAAAGCTTTTGAGACACTGGTAATAAAAGATTATATATGTGTTATGTGTTAGATCTACTTGAATTTTTTTTTTTTAGAAAGTAAATGTGTGTTTTCTTGCGCACAAAGCCCTCGGTATCCGGTCACAGAAACAGATAAACATTACATCTCCCGCTCCTTATTTTTTATTTTAAAAAAATGACTTTTTACAATATACAATTTATCAATGTCCGATAGTATGTCGACAGACATACCAAAAAAATATTATTGGTAAAATCGTTCTTTCAAAAATAAGTATATAATTACGACATACGCTTATCCATAATGTAGGCCTATTAGAAAGCTAAAATAAGAGCATACGCAATTTATTTTGTAAAAATGATTTATACTAAATATACATTAAGTTTCTAAAGTGCCAGTGCCATAAGCGAAAAAGGGTACAATGTGAGAGAGAAAGAGAAAGAGTGAGGGAGAGAGTTTTAGCTAAAAATTAGCTAAATCGACGGCAGATTGTCACCACTTCCGTATAACAAAAATTACTTCCGACTTAGATATTTATTCCTATGTTCTAGAATGTGTACGCGTTTGTAACGTAGACTAGATTAAATGTTGTTTTCTGAAGTTTTATTAGACCTATATCACAATTGCATTTAGAATTTAAAAAAAAAATCTAAATCAGTTTACTAGAGTTTGATCTACTAGATTAGATTACATATAGATCCAGATCTATAACATTTTTTTTGAGTTTTTGTTTTTTTTAAATGTCCCAGTGTTACCGCCCCCTTTAAAAGAATGTGACCCAAATTGCAACAGGGCTCTTCTTACAGTCACAGTTGGGTGACTCATCAGCACGAGTATATCCCTTAATGTTACAAACACCGCATAGTTTTAACAGGTGACAGTTCTGTCACGTGGTATTATACGTCATTTCGGGTAGCACGAAAATAAATTTAAGCATACGATTTCAATGAGAAAATAGGCCTTAGATCTCTCTCTATTAGTCTATATTTATATATTTCGTAAACAAAACGTTGCATGGGGATTGAGTCTTAAGAATATCCCTGATGACGTGCGTTGGATTTAAAAAAAAGAAGTGGGAGAAACTTATAAGGAATGAGCTAACAAAAAAAAAATGTGACCCAAAATAATACGGTGTTTACTAAACTTTGATGTAACTCGCAGATCTAGATCTACATCTGGCTGTAAACCGATCCTAAAAGAGGTTCCGAGCCAGTTCAGCTTTAGCTCTGTTTACTTAGGGAAGGATTTTACCATAAGCCAATGACGTCACTAGGGTCGGTGTTACCCAGTGCGGTTAGCTCATTGGTGTACCCAACCCCAATCAACTTTACTCAAAATTCTCCCCACCCCCATTTTTTTAAAATACAATTCCTCTATTCAGCTTGCAAATTTATCGGCTAAAATCAGATGGGTGGAAAAACCTGACACGTTTCTCGTTAACGGCTCTAACTATTTTCGTAAATATTTGACAGCTAATGCCATTTCCACGAGAAGATCCATAATCTCTGAGAGACTGAAGAAAGCCTTATAATATCTTTGGGAACAGAAGTAGGCTAATAACTATTTGGCCACACTGTAAAAACTCTAGTTAAACCGTTATAATTTGTTTAAAGTAGGCCTATAAAAAAATTAATTTAAAATTGGCAAGAGGACTAGACAATCTTTATTTTTAACAGGTATAGGCTACGTCAGCGGGTGTTTCCGCATGTATATAGGCCCTATTCATGAAATAGTTTAACCATAATAAAGTAATAGACATTCAGGACCTTTTTGGGCATGAAATAGTTTAGGCCTAACCATACAAAAGTAATAGACATTCAGTACATTTTTGGGCATGAAATAGTTTAACCATAATAAAGTAATAGACATTCAGGACATTTTTGGGCATGAAATAGTTTAACCATAATAAAGCAATAGACATTCAATACATTTTTGGGCATGAAATAGTTTAACCATAATAAAGTAATAGACATTCAGGACATTTTTGGGCATGAAATAGTTTAACCATAATAAAGTAATAGACATTCAGGACATTTTTGGGCATGAAATAGCTTAACCATAATAAAGCAATAGACATTCAGGACATTTTTGGGCATGAAATAGTTTAACCATAATAAAGCAATAGACATTCAGGACATTTTTGGGCATGAAATAGTTTAACCATAATAAAGTAATAGACATTCAGGACATTTTTGGGCATGAAATAGTTTAACCATAATAAAGTAATAGACATTCAGGACATTTTTGGGCATGAAATAGTTTAACCATAATAAAGCAATAGACATTCAGGACATTTTTGGGCATGAAATAGTTTAACCATAATAAAGCAATAGACATTCAGGACCTATTTGGGCATGAAATAGTTTAACCATAATAAAGCAATAGACATTCAGGACATCTTTGGGCATGAAATAGTTTAACCATAATAAAGCAATAGACATTCAATACATTTTTGGGCATGAAATAGTTTAACCATAATAAAGTAATAGACATTCAGGACATTTTTGGGCATGAAATAGTTTAACCATAATAAAGTAATAGACATTCAGGACATTTTTGGGCATGAAATAGCTTAACCATAATAAAGCAATAGACATTCAGGACATTTTTGGGCATGAAATAGTTTAACCATAATAAAGTAATAGACATTCAGGACATTTTTGGGCATGAAATAGTTTAACCATAATAAAGTAATAGACATTCAGGACATTTTTGGGCATGAAATAGCTTAACCATAATAAAGCAATAGACATTCAGGACATTTTTGGGCATGAAATAGTTTAACCATAATAAAGCAATAGACATTCAGGACATTTTTGGGCATGAAATAGTTTAACCATAATAAAGTAATAGACATTCAGGACATTTTTGGGCATGAAATAGTTTAACCATAATAAAGTAATAGACATTCAGGACATTTTTGGGCATGAAATAGTTTAACCATAATAAAGCAATAGACATTCAGGACATTTTTGGGCATGAAATAGTTTAACCATAATAAAGCAATAGACATTCAGGACCTATTTGGGCATGAAATAGTTTAACCATAATAAAGCAATAGACATTCAGGACATCTTTGGGCATGAAATAGTTTAACCATAATAAAGCAATAGACATTCAGGACATTTTTGGGCATGAAATAGTTTAGCCATAATAAAGCAATAGACATTCAGGACATTTTTGGGCATGAAATAGTTTAACCATAATAAAGCAATAGACATTCAGGACCTATTTGGGCATGAAATAGTTTAACCATAATAAAGCAATAGACATTCAGGACATCTTTGGGCATGAAATAATTTAACCATAATAAAGCATTAGACATTCAGGACATTTTTGGGCATGAAATAGTTTAACCATAATAAAGCAATAGACATTCAGGACATTTTTAGGCATGAAATAGTTTAACCATAATAAAGTAACAGACATTCAGGACCTATTTGCACTCCGTCTTCAAAGTCTAAATTGCACAGGCGTGTCATACAATTGTAAATACTCTTGTACATACGCTTAATCTGTTATTCTTGTTTAAGTTGGTTACTTTTACAAAGGTGGATTTTTTTTACCACAAGGGTGTCACGTCCTGGTGGATGTCATCCGGTGCGGCCTGCACACCCTGCTGTCATTATAATAGCCATTGTAATTTTTAGACATTACTGCTGAAATGAGGATAAGTAGCATATATCAGTGGCGTCACTAGGGTCGGTGTCACCCCTGTGCGGTATTGTTGGGGGTGTCACCCCCCCCCCCCCCGGAAAAAAAAATTCTCACCCTAAAAAACAACACTATTGTTTATTTTATTTCTTTATCAAAGTTATGCATGTTGCACGTCAACCAGCCCATCAACATTGGTTATTAACGTTACCAATAGAGAAATATTTTCCCGCACAGGCATTCGCCGTCTAAGGGAAGTGACGTCTAAGGGAAGTGACGACTGAACGTCGATTGAGATTTGTGAGACGTTCACCTCGAACACTTTTTCATGTGGCTGTGAAGCCCGAGTTTGGAGAGACACTCCTGTCCACTTGATAGCATGTCAAGGTGGCTTTCACTTTGGTAGTAGAGGAGTCAGCAATTTTTCATACGGCACGCTTTTCTTCAAGAGCTGAGGCCATGTTTTCTCGCTGTCTGTAGCTTTCCTGAATGTCTAATGCTTTATTATGGTTAAACTATTTCATCTGGTGATTATATATGCCCAACCTGCGATCGCAGCTGTGTATCAAGGATTGGCCTCTTTAGTCACACAAGAAGTTGCAAAGGGAAAAGATTGTCTCTCGAGACGTAAAATGCCACAGAGTAGCTTTCTTGGTCACCGTTTCACTCAAGTTAGTGCTGTCTAAGGCAATCTCTTCCCAATGGTCAGTATCAATGTTAGTAAGTAAAAAGTAAAGTTCCCCTTTCAGATCTTGTGGTCTATAGGGCAGATGATGTAAAGGTCATCTGTTTCTGTGGCCTACGGTTAACAGGGGTGTCATGTGGCCAGCACAACGACCAACCGCCTTTACTTTTCCCTAACTAATGTCAGGTACCCATTAGAGCTGGGTGGACTCAGGGGCGCCCGAAGATACCGAAATTAAAAATCCCAGTTTTCACCAGGATTCGAACCCCAGTTCGGAAGCCAAGCGCTTTACCGCTCAGCCACCGCGCCTCCGTATCAATGTTCACTGATTTTAAATCCCGTTTTATCACAACCACGTGAAGGAGGTGGGGGGCGACCAGTTTTTCTTGAGCCAGACGCGAGTTGCCCGTACAGAATGATTTTTCGGGATGTGGTTGGAGTCTAGCGAAGGTCGATGCGGCCTTTCCTATGCGTATTTTTGTTTATCCCCTCTTCTAGAGACACGCCATCTTGAATTGTAGATCCAAGATATCATTAGATACGCTGACCAAAGTCAGCCTTAACATGAAAACCGAAAAGAAAGCAAAAACATGACCGACCACGTCTAACATGGCTTCACACCTTTTTAGAAGTTCATAATTTCTTGGGCACCAGCAGGGAAGTGGCTATGACAGTCGCCTTAGAATGATTTTTGTAAAGAGAGCTTGCAGCCTTATGCGTCGAATGACGCGCGAGAGACTTAATTCTATGTGTTTCTCAACATTTTACAATAAAAATGTTACTTTCGCCACTCAGCAGATTAGATAAGATGTGTGGGAGAATGCCCAGGAAGCCAAGCTTTTTTCTACATTTCTGAGCTTCAGAAACTCTTTCTCCTGGCGTCTAAAACGCATTATTTATCTCATAATAATGCTGATTACAAGTCAAATAGAGCTAAATTAAGAAGGTCTGGGACATGTTGATATTTAACTGTGAGAGACATTCGAGGTTGTAGTTTTTTTTTTTAAGTTTTATTTTGGAAAGGTGTATTTTTCCTACTTGGGTGTCACCCCCTGATGGGTGTTACCGGGTGCGGCCCGCACCCCCCCCCCCCCGCGTGACGCCACTGGCATATATTGCCTACCACTCTGCCAGGTAATTACAAGTATCTTACATTGGGATCTCTCTTCGGGGCCCACCCATTGTATATTAAAATGCAAAAATATTTATATTATCACACCGTCCATGTGAAAAGACGGGTCACTTACAAATAATACCAATGCTCATGCTGCAGCGATACAGCCCCATGTAAGGAAACGTTTTGTGGATTGAACCGTGACCCCCGGTCAACCAAGAACGTGACTTAGTAAGGTATAGGTAATAGTTGCTGACCGTAACCATTGCATGGCTGCGTGTTAGCATTACTGCTTAGCCTCAGCTTAGGCGAAGATCAAGTTGGTGTTGATTGGACACTGGGTAGTGGTCAACGTTGTTCTTAAATCTACATTCACAGCTTGTTAAGCGATAAGCGATAATATCTTAGTCTAACAGAGGACTAATTAGGAGAACGGAGACAAATCTTATCCCACGAACTTTGCGAGCCTTGCGTGTAGCGAAGTCATACAGTATATCATAAAATAGCTCAACAGCAAGAATTAACAAATGTTTCAATCTATCTACGAGAATTTTTGAACTAAAGTAATTCTTCATTAGTTTGAGGCGCGAGAAACTTCTTTCACCAGATTCCAAAATTACGGGATAATGCCGTTTTTTTTATCGCGCGTAGGATTGGCATTTTCCTTATTTAATGACATCCCAAAATGACAATTTTGTCTAGATCTAGATATTTCTGGAGATTCGTATGAGTTTTCTAAAGCTTTTAATAATTTCCGGATATTTCCAGGACTTTTTCGTAGGCCCTATATTTTGCAATTTCAGGAGATTTTGAGGAGCTCCTGGTAAATTGACAGGAGGCCGCGGGAAATCTATTATATGTTATACAATGGTTTAATTTAATAATTTATACACCTAGAATTAACACGGGTCCTATGAAAGTGCGGGGCCCACTGCGGTCGCATAGGTAAGTGCGGAGCCCACTGCGGTCACCTAAGGCCGGCCCTGCAAAATAGCAGCGTATGCTACGCCGCCGGTCGACTAGTGTAATATAAACATCATAAAGTTTGTCATTAAATTTATTACGTCTTTTAGTTGTTTTTTTTCTTCTTCGTTCTCATGTTTATGTTGGAGTGTTCAGATGACTAGACCAATACATGAGATGAACTGCGCAGTGGTTTTCAAATCTGGGAGCTCTCCATATAGTTTTCTTTCTATTGGGGAGTTTTGGGGCCAGTGTCTTGTTCGGGACTCTTGGTAAAGAATGCAGTTTTGAAGGACATGGCCAGCATTCGCTGGTGACACTCCACAAGAGCAGAGTTCGCGAGTCCCATTTCTGAGCTTTCGGAACATATGTTGTCTCATTCTGTTATGTCCGATTCTGAGGCAAAAAATTAACCTTTGGTCATGTCGGGAAATTTTTTATAGGCGTCGTCTGTCTCTCGTGACGAGACCGCATGTCCATTTCTCGTTTATTTTATTGACTATTACTGTCTTCCTTTCTTTCGGATAAGAGTGCGATGTTCAATGGACCTCATTCACCAATCGTAAACAAACAACATTTAGCCATGTGATTCTCTATTTCTTCTATACAAATTACGATATAATTTTAAATATACAATGGCTATCACGTGACAGTTTTTCCCCGTTGTTTTATCAATATAATCACGTGACTAATGTTCTTTGTTTACGATTGGTGAATGAGGTCTATTGTGAACATGTTCTCCCACTCTGTGACTCTTGACAAGCGTGTCCACCTTCTCATTTCCTTTTCGACTAAACTATCCAAAAAAATAAAAAAAAAAAAACTTCATGTTTCCCGACGTCCAGTAAAACTTCGGGTTGAGACCTCTTCCAGTTCTGGAGTAAATAAAGGGAAAAAATAAATAAATATAGGCCTATATACTAAATTCGCTGGATGGGTCCAGAATCATCGTTCAACTTCACCTATTCCTTATTCTGTTGAATCGTTGGGGTACCACTAAAACAGCTCAGCACTTTAATGGTTAAAAGCACATTATTAACAAATATATATTTGTATATTTATTGTTTCCTCCCTTTCTTCCCCAACAAAACTGCGTATAAAGAAGGTATAAAACAAGAAATCTAGGAATCAGTTGTAAATATATAATGTAGATGGGAGCGCTACTACTGTTAGCTTTCCCCCCCCCCCATAACTTCCTCACAGTGAACCAAAAAGAGTATGGTGAGAGTATAGAGGTGCCTAAGAGGAGGGAGAAAGCACAAAAATAATCACCCTCCTCCCGTCAAAAGTTTTGCATCTGGTCTTGTCCTTACGACCCCCTGTTTAGTTTGTGATAAACTGCACAGCCTTCTCAATCATTTAAGACTAAAAAAATTACTAAATTTAAGAGGGCTAAATAGACAGACATTGAGGTATTTATAGGAAAAAGTTGTAAATTATATCAGAATCTCATTAAGTCCAAAAGAAAAGTAAATTACTTCTCAATCTCATTCAGTTCAAAGAAAGTAAATTATATATTCAACAAAAGATTGGTTCAAACTTGTCTACTGACAAAAATGTTCATACCATATTGAAAACAAAACACCAACTGAATTGTATAACAATGTTAAATGATTTTCTTTATTTGTTGTTTGTTTTTTTCATCACAAGTTACATCAGCTCACTCCAAAGCTGTTATACAATTTGTAATACTAACAACTCCATCAAACAAGTATGTACAGATGACCTATCAAGTGTATTCCTAATGTGCTTAACATTGTAGCCCATATTTTTCAGCACCGCTTTTAGCTAGCCTGTCTGCTGCTTCATTGGAGGCGTTTCCATTGTGACCTCTGACATAAACCTGAAATATACATGTCACTGTTTTATGAGATCTAGTAGAAAATTCAGTTTATTTGTAGACATAAGCTATGTTTTATTTTACCAAGGCCTGCTGGCCAGCTGGGGATGTGATTGGCTTCTGAGACAAGAAACGCATGTGAAAGATGACACCTTTCATGACTCCTGACCATGAACTTATAACCCTTTCCCTGTGAGAGAAGCAAAGTGCTATTCATGACTAAAGATAGATAACTCCACTTCACAAAAGGCAAAGCATGTTTTAAAAAGTTAGAAACAAAAATATGATAGATACTAATGAATTAGCAACTTTAAAGACCAAGCCAATTTTTAGCAGCTTAGACAATAGAAAAATTAAAATAACACAGCAATGAAAAAAAAAACAACCTAGACATGCATGCAAGTGAGACCTGGACACAGATAAATACAACCGAAAATCTACTAAATACTTGGGAACAGAAAATCTATGGGGCTATAGAAGAGGAAACTGGGTGGAAGACACACACTTACTATGAGATATATCAATAGTATGAAGACCCACCTATATAGACATAAATAAGAAGAACAGACTACATTGTGTAGGTCACCTTGAAAGAATGTCAGAGAACAGAGAAGCATAAATTGTATACCAGCAAAACCAAAAGGCTGGTGACCCAAAGGCAAACCACAAATACAATGGATTGATGATGTGGAAGCAGATCTTAAACAGCTTGGGGTTCAGGCTTGGAGACAAAAGGCCCAGGAGAGATCTCAATGGAAGGATGTGCTGAGAATGTGTAGTGCCACTGTGATGGATGGAATGAAACAACCTAAAATCTACACACAGATTCTCCTTTCTTCTTCTTTGTTCTCATTTTTATGTTGGAGTGTTCAGATGACTAGACCAATATATGAGATGAACTGCACAATGGTTTCCAAATCAGGGAGCTCTCCATATAGTTTTCTTTCTTACACACAGAAGATTGTGATTGTAACAAAATGATTCTAAATAATCTGCTCCAAAGACCATCTTGTTTTAAAGTTCAAACTTTCTTTTTAAAAAACTACAGCCTTTAGGTGAATTCAATCATGCAAAAAAAAAAATAAATCTTAACATTACTCAGCATAAAAAATAATAATTTATTAATTGTTAAGAAAATTAGGATTAGTAAAAACTTTGGGTAAGTGGTGGCTTAAAATTGGTATACATTTAATCTGGGCAAAGAGAAAGTATTGGACTTTCAGGATTTGGGGCTTGTGGCCAAAGCTGAATATACTGGTCTAAGACGTAAGCATTTGTCCTCAAATTGACATTACTGATGTAATTTTCCCCATTTAAGTTTTCTGACATTTCAAACTCAACAACCAAACTCATTTGCATCGTCAGATTCCTCAAACAGGTCATTATTCTCATTGAACATGAAAACCCCCAGCGCTGTTACTTATGAGATTTCGCAGAAAAAGAAAGGTCAATGTAGACTATTTTAAACAAAAATTACAGTTAGCTCCATAGGTTTTTTAAAAATGTAGCAAGAATTTAATTTTTATTTTAAACACATTGCAGCAGTGCAAGTTTTGTAAAGCTTTTCTAGGCAAAGTGGTAATGAATAGTTAGTGTTTGAATTATTTTGCCTTGGAATTGAAAAGGATAAAAAAGTGTGATAAATGACAAGCACAGTGCAGAATGCCTACCCATTTTACATTAATTCCTTTTAGCTCTTCATCCAAGGCTTCAAAATCATCTTTATTTATCACTGGATTACCCGTTGAATTAATCCATTGTTTCTTTTTCCAGCCTTTTATCCACTTTGTGATACCTGTAATCAAATTAAAAAGAAACAAAGTGCATTAGTCAAGAAAAAAAAAAAAAAAAAAGAAAGCTGTCCCATTAGCTAGCCCTAAAACAGATGCATTCACATGCACAAACTATGGCAAACCAGAATTGGCTTGATTAGTCACACCAGATTCTGCCCTGTCTTAAGAAGAAATATATTATTATATTATTCACACAGGTCATTGTGCTGGCCACATGACACCCTTGTTAACCGTGGGCCACAGAAACAGATGACCTTTACATCCATCTGCCATATAAATCAAAAGGTCTGAAAGGGGGACTTTATTTTTACTTACATCAAGCCAGGGACTTCATTTATCATCAATGGATTTGATTATTGCTTACACTTAAAACAAAGGCAGTGAAATAAAAACATTTAAAAAAATTATTATCATTATTAATCAAACTGATTATCTGAACTAACAAGATTTGAAAACTTTGAAAAAGCAATTAAGTGGAATACATTTAGCAGTATCTATTTAAATTTAAAAGTCCTCTAATTTTGGAATGAATTCTTAAAGTACTGTTTCTTGTATTAAAAAAAGAAAGTTACCATTAATAAGAAATTGACTGTCTGTGTGGAGAATCAAATTTGGAATCCCTTTCTTCTTGGCAATTTGTATAGCACGTAGTGCAGCCTGATAATGATGATAAAAAAAAAGTATTTAATACAGATAAAACATAACATAAATAATTACTCAAGTTACATAACATACACTAAATTGTGCATCCAACATTCTCAAAAATCTATATCAGAGGCAAATCTTTCAGAAGCATCCAAGTCAATGCATCTCATCTGTTGTTTTTTTGCACATTGCCCTTAGGATGATTAAGGTTTTCCCTACATCCATTTGATTTGTTTCCCATTGAGGATGTCTTGTGTTCTGCATCTTATATATTTTCAAAACATGATTTGTTAACATAACCTATGCCTGTTTTACCAGGTCAAATTCAAATGGCATGCTGCAGAATGAACTAGTTCCTAATTAAGCTCTTTCGCTGCCCTGATTGTCAGGATATTAGAAAATATATGGTATTATTAACTTAACAGCATTATCTAATATTGCAGATCTGGCAAATCTTATCTTCTTATAAAATACAGAATTTACTTCAAAAAAGAAAATGATTACATTCTACAAATGTCCCTAGGTCAATCTAGTCAGGCATGTTAACCAATGACTCAAATTCTGCCAAGTTATTTGTTTTCCTCGCTGACTCAGGCAACCCATTCCATGCTCTAATAGGACAAGGGAAGAAGATGCTTTGTACAAATTTGTCCTAGCATATGTAACAAGGAATGTGCCTTTATCTTTGTATCTTTCTGAGTATTTTATTAGGTTTTGCTTTTGTATATGAAGATTATGGTTCAGTTTTTTTTTTATAATTGCTACTTTACTATTAAGTCTTCTATCCTTAAGAGTCTCTAAATTTAATGATATTGCTAAAGATGTTACTCTAATCAAATGTGAATATTCCTTTGTTAAGAATCTCACTACTCTATTTATGTCTGTTCCAGTTTCTTAATATTTTCTTGAGTTGAGGGATCCCTCAATGCAATGTAATATTACTAACTTAACAGCATTGTCTGATATCGCAGATCCTGCAAATGATACTAAACAGTAATAAAATAAATTGATGAACACTTACACTTATATTTATATTGGAACAACTAAAGTTCTAATCTCTGTTTTTAAATTATATCCTGGTATTTATAGAGGAAAACAGTTGGCAACAAAGGGCTTCTGAAAGAGACAGCTGGATAGCTTCTACACAGGTCACAGGACTGAGACGAAAAAAAAACAACAACCTTGAAGAAGACAGGTGCAGACAGCGAAATGAAAACTTAAAAAGAAAAAAGACTTTTGTTGGACAATGACTATGTTTGTCTCAAGTGATCTGATGAAATATGTAGGTCCCAACTGGGTCTGCATAATCAATGCTGCAGTCATCCTTAAGCTTTGGACTCAGAGATAATACCTTATTTTACAATATTTCATACAAACAAAAGATGAGATGAATAAAATAATGCTGATGTGTCATAAACTAAATAAGTTTAAAAAAATAAAATTGGAAGTAAATACTAAACACCATTAAAACATATCTTATCTACTTATAAAAGAAAGTCCAACTTAAAGGAAGAGTGAATAAAAATAGGGATGAGAACCACTGCACTTTAATGTACAGCATCATTTAGGAAAATGACCACTATCATGCAAAGACACTTCCCCCCTCAACATAACTGCTTAGTATGGACCAAAACATGGAAGGGTAAAGAAGATTTTGAAACTCAGTTTTGTTTGCAAATATTTGCTATTAGGAACCATAAGCAAGTCTTTTTTTTTATTTTCTGAATATTTCCTAAAGATTAAAGCCTTCACAAACTATTATTGCCTTGAAAATTGTATTGTGATGGTGGTTATTTATCAAATGAAAAATCCATAAAATAAAACAAACACAATTTCTTACATATATTTCAGCCCGGTTGTTAGTGGGCTTTCCCTGAAGCGGTTCACTGATATTACTATAAGAAAAAGAAACAAAACATAAACATAATTGTTTTATATTTAAAAACACAAGAGTAAAATAATGCCAAGTAGGAAATGACAAGATTGAACTAAAAAATACAACCTGTAATTTTAAGTAAGAAAAATTGTTATAATGTCTTCTTTGTCTTGAATACAATGTGGTCAAGAGGCTTAAACCACTTGACTACCCTAACAGGCAGAGTTGTATTTACTGAGCACCTAAATGCAGCACAGAAAAACTTCAATCAGATACCCCCCTCCCCAAACTGGTCCAAAACAGACTGGACCATGACACTCTGAGCATGCTGTAAGCATGAGTGTTTCACTGTGTAAAAGCTTTAAAAAAACAAGTTTATCTTTTCTTGGTTGCAAGTTGGAGATTCACTTAACTATCGGGAAGTTTCATGTAAACATAATCAGCAATTTTGGAAAAAAACAAACGTACTCAGGATCGTTAGGTGCCCAATAAACTCCTATCCCAGCTCTGGCATCTGAACGACCATTAGAAAAGCAGCCACCATCTGTATACACTTCAACACCTTCACTGTCACTAAACTTTGACCCTATAAATACATTAAAACAGATAACTTATTTAGGCTTAATCTATGTAAAAGAAATTGGATTAAAAATAGAAATAGCTCTGTCCTGTATTAATAAACTAAAAAGTATTTACAATTTGAAACCCAGATCCTGATTATTTTTGCTAAAGTTAAAAATTAATTCCCAGCAAAACTAATATTTCATCGATCCTGATTATTTTTGCCAAAGTTAAAAATTAATTCCCAGCAAAACTAATATTTCACTCAAAATGTACTTCAGAGGCATCAAGGGTTTAAAATCATAACTTCATTTATTTAGTAGAAGAAAAAAAGCACTAATTTTGTAATACTCCAAGTCCATGTTCTTGGCTGCCTGGTCATCCGGTTTGTGCGCTGGACTGTCATTAGGATTTATCGATGGCCCCAGGTTCAAACCCTGCCCGCTCCCATCCCCCGCCGTCCATGGAAGGTTTGGAATAGGAAGTAAATTGTCTTCAACTCTGAAGGAACATCCAAAACATGTAAAACATTTTTAAAAACATACTCTTAAAATTTGACAAAATATTTTGAGTCTTTTGTAATAAACACTGACAGAGGTGTTTAAAAAAAAATGTTTAAATTAAATAATGAGGATTATATTAACAAACCTTACATTAACATTAAATATTGATATATATTTCTCTATAGTCATTATTGTCTTTGCATATCATATCTCTCTTTATATTATTAAAAAATATTACTTAAAAACACCCAAACAAACAATGGGTTCTTTATCTGATTTAGAGAAAGAAAAAAATAAAACACACACACAAACTTTATGCCAAGAAGTTTACCTACCTGTAAAATCAGACATTTTGTTTTCCACTTTGGCAACTTTACAAGGAGATTCATGAGACAAATCCAATGTTGAGTAACTACGTTTAGAACCAGGTGCTGAAAAAGTGAATACAGAGAATGGTAGGTAAAATTTTAACAACCATGTAGCACATTTCCCTTTTTGTTGACATCCGCTGCTATAAGAGTAACATCAACATGGGGCTAGGTGACAGAGTGGTTAAACGCTTGACTTCTAGCCTGGGGTCCTGGGTTCAAATCTTGGTGAGGACTGGGATTTAGAAATCTGTGATTTTTAGGGCACTTCCGAGTCCACCCAGCTCTAATGGGTACCTGACTTTAGTTGGGGAAAGTAAAGGTTGTTTGTCGTTATGCTGGCCACATGACACCTTGCTCATTAACCGTTGGCCAAAGAAACACTGACCTTAACATCATCTTCCCCATAGATTGCACGGTCTGAAAGGTGAACTTTACTTTTTTTTTTAACATCAGTGTCCCAGTTATAAGCTATCCCGACAAGACCAACGTCTAATCTTTCGACTCAGGACCGGACACAACAGAATGCGACAACACATGTACCGGAAGCTCAAAATTGGAACCAGTGAAATCTCCCCATGTGGAGTATCACCAGAAAATGCCGACCATGTCCTCCAAAACTGCTCTCTTTACCAAAAGGCCCGTATAAGACACTGGCCCCAAAACACCCCAATAGAAAGAAAACTATATGGAGAGCTCCCTGATTTGGAAACCACAGTGCAGTTCATCTCATATATTGGTCTAGTCATCTGAACGCTCCAACATAACAATGAGAACGAAGAAGTGTTTCAGTAAAATTAAAACTGTATTCTTCCGTAGTGGTCTGTACTCCTATAAGGTTGTTGGATACTGAACACTGAGGCTGAAAGAAGAATCAAAGCCTTTGAGAGTTAATGCTACAGAAAAATGCTGAGTATCAGATACCAGGAAAAGAAAACGAATGAGTTTGTATTTTTAAAAGTCGACACTCTGCCTGGCAAAAATGAAGAACTCCTCAATACTGTGAAGAGAAGAAAGCTGAGCTGTTTTGGTCATATTGTAAGATTGACTCACTATCAAAAGTCATTGTAAAGTCAAGGTACAGTGGAGGGAGCATGAAAAAAAGGTTGTCCAAAGAAAAAATGGCTGGATAATGTAAAAGAATGGACAGGCCTCTCTATATCTTGCTAAGAACAGCCGCTGACCAGGAAAAGTGGAGGGTTACAGGAACTGTTACAGCACCCCTATGATAAAAGTCAAGGGACAGATGAGATCATCATCATCATCAAACTCCATTAGAGTGAGGGCTTGAGAGGCTCAAATCCTATCTTGCAAAAGCCCTGGACAGAAACCCTGATGAGATCAGATTTTACCTTTCATGTTTAAACATTTTTTTTATTTCTTAAAAAAAAAAAAAAAAAAAAGCCTTTAAAGTAACTGCACCTGTAACTAACAGTTTATGAGAATGTAGTATGACAAGCCACAGTAATGGACACACCTCTTTTTAAAGAATTTTTCTCATATAACTTTATTATCTTGAAACTTACAATATAAATGTATTTGTTCTTACCAGTATAAAAACTATTCTCCAATCTAGATAATGTTGTCCTCACTTCTAGCAGACCTGTTTTTAAAGTCTCTATACTTTCCAAAACATATTTCATATTTTTATTTAACAACTGCACTGAGTAGGCTAATGATTGTGGTGTTGACTCTGTATCTGAGGAAGATTGTGATGATTTTTCTGGAGTTTTAGAACATAAGTTAGCCAACGGGTTAAAGTCTGAGCTCTTGGAAAAAGCTGAAGATGCATCTGAAATTGGAAAAAAAAAAGTTAAATTTATTTAAAACAGAGAACTTCAATACAGTGTTAAATTACCTAAATTTCTGGCTTTAAAAAAATATTTAAAATAACAACCCCTCTTCAACTTTAAAAAAAAAAATGGTATATAGTACAATGGCACTCTCCAAAAGAAGAGTGTTTAACCATAGTGGGAGGGAAGAAATCTGACTGATATATTCAGATCAAAAGTTGACAGTACAATATGTTACATTCTATCATTAAAAAAACAAAGCTTATCCCAGTTGACAAACCAAATTAATCCCCACAAAAAAAATCTTTTAAAAATCATTTGCCAATTACAATGACGTCTATATAATGTGTATTCTCTGTGGTTGAATTGTGAAAATAGGAGCGTCCAAAGCCAAAGGTTTATTTTAAGAAAATCATTATTTATTAACAAAAAAAAACTTTTAAAAAAATGTTTAAATTCCTCTCTTAAAAAGAACCAGAACAGTAGCGTAATAACTTAGCTGAAAAAGACATTACAGCACTATGGACAAGGTAGGGGTAACAATGAACAGTAATATAAAAAAACAAAAAAAGAAAACAAAAACTAAATAACAATGATGTAGGCAACCAGCTGGTGGAAAAAAAAGTGGTCTGAATGAATAGTGAGTTGGAATAAAATAAGGTGTGTATAAATTAAATGAAAACTTCAAATAAAAACTCACAATTATATCAATTTCAAATTTATAATTGCAATATTAGAGTAATTTAGAAGTGTTTTTAAAAAAACATCCAGTGGTGAGGTATTTGAAATAGTGAAAAAAAAAAGTATGCACATTAGGATGGCTGCCTGGTTGTGAGGGTTTGTGCATTAGACAGTCATTCAGTCATCTCAATGGTCCCACAGTTCATAACCTGCCCGCTGACATCCCCTGTTGTCCTGCAGAAGGTTTGGAGTAGGAAGTAGTTTATATTTAACTCTGAAGGAACATCCGAAACATGTAAAACATTTTACAAAATCATTTTTGAACAAAATACATGATTTTTGCATTAGTAGGTATCTTTGCTATAGCTGCATTTAGCTTAATTATATTATAACAGCTGGAGGTCACTCATATAGGCAGCGGGATACACATCTGAGACCAAAAGAAAATCTGCTGCCGAGGACAGGCGCAGACGGTAAAAAAAAAAGTCTAAATCAACCACCTGCGGACAATGGTTATGCTTGCCCTGGGTGTGGCAAGACATGCAGGTCACAGCTGGGGCTGCGCAAGCACAGGAAATATTGCATTCCTCACTAATCTTCGGACTCGAAGACAAGCCTTATTATTATTATATTGGGAAGCCCACAATATAATAATAATAATATTAATAATAATAATAATAGCAAAATTATGTTTTGTGAATAAGGCATGGTGGCTGAGTAGTAAAGCACTTGGCTTCCAAACCGGAGGGTCCATGGTTTGAATCCTGGTGAAGACTGGGATTTTTAATTTCAGGATCTTTAAGCACCTCTAAGTCCACCCAGCTCTAATGGGTACATAACATTAGTTATGAAAAGTAGTGCTGGCCACATGAAACCCTCGTTAACCTTGGCCACTGACCTTTCATCTGAACTGGGAACTTTCTTTTTAAACTTATGTTTTGCGAAGTCAAAATAAAAAAAAATTCATGTCTAAGTTTCCTTTCTAGATATTTAACTCTTTGGCTCCGGAATTAATTCGGAATTATTTGCCACTTTTGGACAGAATTAATTTTTCCGCCATTTTAGAGTGCGCTACTTTGCTTCGATATAACTTGTATAACTTTTTTATTTATTATTGGAAAATAATAAACTTGATATAGAATTAAAGAGAAATGAATACTCTTTCCATTTCTTATGTTTTCTAGTTTGCAAATTATGTTGTTTTTGTAATTTAGGGTTTTGAATATAAAAATTAAAAATGAAAAACTCACCAACTGACATTGAAAATATCCATCCAAGTGCATGTTTAAAGAAATTTATTGTTGAAATTGAATTGAAATAGCTTTTTTTCTCATTTTTATCCATTTGTTTACAGAACACCACAGAAGAAACAGCAATAGATGCAAAAAATAATAAACTGGAACTAATAATCCAATGTCACTACTTTAACGAAAAAGCCCATAAAAAAAGCAACACGCTTGGAACAAAACACTTTTACCCTAAAACTAGTCCAACTGTAAAGCATATATATATTTATATTATTTTCTTCTAAAGTTCTTCATGTACTTAGTATATAAATATTCCTTCTAGTTGTGATATTCAAATTCATGGAAGCAGTCAATATGAATGTGTGGGTTCGACTCCCATCCAGCGCAAACATAAACCGTTCTCCCTGACCCAAAGTGTTTACATACTCTGTCTTTCTTTATAGTTATAGGTCTCCATTCTCTGAAAATGGATCTTATTCTAGCAGGGGTGTTCAATTTAATCCTATGGTCAGCATAGCTATTTATTTTGCTAACAAGACTATCAACAATGTGATTGTCAATGAAAAAAACATTCCATCTCAATAGATGCAGTGCTGACTAAGTCTAGGTTGACAACCAAATTTCTTGGTGGAATAAATCTGAAATTGTTCTGTTTCAGTGCCTAGATGATAGATCTACATCTATTTGATTAGATTTAGATCTAGATAATGTAGATCACACCATACCAACATGGCTTTAGGAAATATAGATCATGTGAAACACAACTAATAGGACTAATTGATGATTTTTCAAAAGGTTTAGATAATAGTGAACAAATAGATGCTATCTTACTAGATTTTTCTAAGGCTTTTGACAAAGTTCACCACCATAGTTTGCTTAAAAAATTAAAATATTTCGGCATTAATGGTCCACTGCATCAGTGGATTAAAGACTTTCTGATAGGGAGAGAACAAACTGTAATAATAAATGGCTCTAAATCAACACCGATAACAGTAAACTCAGGTGTACCTCAAGGTACAGTCTTGGGTCCACTACTATTTTTAATTTACATAAATGATTTACCAAATTGCATTAGTTCAGGAACAAAAGTCAGATTATTTGCAGACGATTGCATAATATATAGAACAATAAAAACAACACAAGACACAGATATTTTACAAAGAGAATTAGATGAATTACAGAAATGGGAATCAAATTGGAGCATGTCTTTCCACCCAGAAAAATGTCAGTTGTTAAGAGTAACAAAAAAACTAAAACAAATTAATTCCACTTATCTTATTCATGGCAAACCAGTATCACAGACTAAAAACGCAAAATACCTAGGTGTTATAATAAATGAAAAACTATCATGGAATCCACATATTGATGAAACTACAAAAAAATCAAACAAAGCATTAGGATTTATTAAAAGAAATTTCTATAAATCAAATAAGAACATAAAACTAAAATGTTACTTAACCTTGGTTAGGCCAATAATAGAATATGCATCCTCCGTTTGGGACCCCTCAACTCAAGAAAACATTAAGAAACTGGAACAGACACAAAATAGAGCAGTGAGATTCATAACAAACGAATATTCACATTTGACTAGAGTAACACCTTTAGTAAAATCACTAAATTTAGAAAGCCTTCAGGACAGAAGGCTCAAAAGTAAAGTAGCAATCATACATAAAACACTGAACCATAATCTTCAAATACAAAAACAAAATTTAATAAAATACTCTGAAAGACACAAAGATAAAGGCACATTCCTCGTCCCATATGCTAGGACAAATTTGTACAAATACTCCTTCTTCCCTAGTGCTATTAGAGCATGGAATGGGTTGCCTGAGCTAGCCAGGAAAACCAGTGACTTGGCAGAATTTAAGTCATTGGTTAATATGCATGACTAAATGCATGACGCGTAGGACGTAATCATCTTCTTTTTTGAAGTAACGTCTGTATTATATAAGATAAGAAGATAAGAGACAGCTAAACTAGTTCTAGATCTACATTGAACATTAGCTGGGGGTGGAGCTGCTTCATCAGCTGATAAACTTCATCATTACTAGACCTAGGCCTAGGTCTAAATCTATAAATTAATTTACTAGATCTAGATCTATATAATTAGATTTATCAATATCACCATCAGATGAAACAAAACCACTGTCATCTGAATTCTTATACTTTTTTATCAAAGAAATATTTAGATCTACAAAGTTTATATGGCCTTGGTTGAAGCTCCATGTTAAAAAAACACGCACACAGAAAAAATAAATGTCATCTCTTTACAAACTTCGTACAAAATAAAAACACGTTAAATGAAGGAAATTCCGGATGTTTAGCAAAGGGAAACTATTCTAGATAAACAATTAAGCAATAAAAAACAAGAATTGGAGAAATGGAAACGAAAAAAATAAATTTGAAATAGCCGATGCCCCCAGCGTTGGTCCGACTTTTTTCCCCTTTTTTAAAATCAACGCCCTGTGCGTTGGTGCGGAGCCAAAGAGTTAAGAAATAAAACTTAAAAAAAAAATACTTACTTTCACCTCCAATAAATTTATAGCAGTCTTCCTTTGAGGGGAATTTTTTGAAAACAGGGTTAGGAAATCCTTTAATTTGTTTTTCACACTCAGGCCTGTAATTAATGAAAAAGAAAATGCACAAAAAAAAAAAAAAGACTACATCTACATAAAATTATGATAAATTGAATAATCTAAACTTTTGTGTTTAAAATATAAATTAGGGAGAAACAGATCTTATTCAACCCACTATAAATATATACCTAAGACTATCAATATTTAACATTCTCTCATTAATAAATCTAGTCTATTTCATCAAAGTTATACACTAACATTAGACTTACAAGATTAAAAAAAAATATCTTTGTTTGACATAGACTTCATAGAGTCATAGAATAGATTCTAAATTTCTATGTCTATTTATAGTCTAGATCTATATAATTATAATATATTGAGTCTGATATAGATTATTATAGATCGACCTATATTTCTAATTTCTATACAACTATACTATAGATACTAGAGTCTATATTTGATATTAGAATATATAATAGTATATATTGTATATATAATAATATAAAAAGGAAACATTTTATATCGAATTAAAAAAACAACAAACACAACACATAAAACTAATAAAATCTTAAACTGGCTTAACTTAAACTAAAGGACTTACCATGACAAATAGACACCAGGAACCCTACCTCGTTTCACAGCATAAAAAAATTGTCCAGACTTGGACAAGGACATGGTTTCAAAGAAATACGTAAACAACCGATTCATAGACTACGATAAGAATCATGAAAATAATTTATTCTTTAGAAGACAGGCACTAGACTTACTGTCACTTAGTTAGACAGTGACAGTTCACTAGTCTGGCTTTTCGATATTATTATTAATTTAATACAAAAGTTTATAAGTTTATCTTATCTCCATTCACAAATTTGTGACAAATAATTTTGAAATATAGAGTCTAGATAATTTTTAAATGAAATGTAGGAAAATTGAATTTGAAATAATGAAATGGACCCGATAATTTATTAGATCTAGCTAGATCTAGACTCTATGGGTATATCATCATTTCTTAAATTCTTTTATTATGACTTTAGTCATTAGATTAGTGTCTTTAACTTTAACTTTAGTCACTTTCTGCTTGTTTTGACTTTAACGAAACTCGCCTGTTTTCCAAGTTAAACATTTACACCTATCAAAATATACATGTAAAAATATAATTTTCTCATGAAAGAAAACAAACTTAATTATAAAATATCAACATAAAGTATTAATATTCGCGAGAAAAATATCTATACAATTTAATAAAACCGTACTTTTCAAGTACATACGTTTCAAACTATTTTTTAAACTTTGATTTTAACAATTTTGACCCAGAATTAGCTAGTCTAAACTGTAGGAGTATGTTAGGCATTTTTCAATGTTGTCAATTTTAGTTTGATAACCGAGTACAGCTTCCTTTTCCGGTAGACGGTCGCCTCTAAGGTACACATATTAATTGTAAACACTTCAAATGTCTAAAATTATTATTTGTATCCCTTAATTTATGAAAATTAACACAAGAATATAAAGAAATAAGAGTATAGTAAATATTGAGCATAATTTTAATTATGATTTTCCTTTATAAACCTTGATTGGGGCTGATTTAATGTGATAAACTCTTGCATCCACTACTGTAACATTCTCTTTTTTAACAAATTTACGGACAGCCAGATTTGTTTTTCTACTTGAAAATATATTAATTCATATTTATATTTTGTTTAATAGATGTATTCGGCGAGTGCGAAAATAATTAAGCCTCAGGGCGAAAAGCCTGATGAATTTGAGTCTGCTATTAGTCAGGTGAGTTGGTTTCTTACTTTCCATTGCCATTAAATGATTAAAATACATTAATTTTATTAGTATATTAGTATTGCAATACAATGAATACATCAATTATCATGATCATTCATTCATTGTAGATCTATTTGTAATAGCATGAGATTATCATTATGCACATTAGCTTAACTAGTTTAGATCTTGAGTATAGAATTTTATAAAAAAAAAAAAAATTTAAGACTTAAGAAGTTAAGTTAATAGTTTTTCTAGAGTTAAGATATGGGCATTATGGCTGATATGTATGATTATGTTGTACCAATGTATCATGTATGATTATTTGTAACAAGATCATATAGATTTAGTAGTCTGTAGTCTATATCTAGGCCTTGGGTATGTCTATCTATAGAATATAGAACTGATTACTTATGTTATTGTGATGTGCCACAGATCTTTAGCTGGGCTGTGACAGATCTTGTCATTTATTTTTAGTTTTTGGTTTTCATCTATAATGATAATTTTTTAATCACTATATCTTTTTGTGCCTTTTAAATATTCATATTCATGGTTTTCTTTAATTGTTGAATCCCTTAGGCTCTTCTGGAGCTTGAGATGAACTCTGATTTGAAAGCCTCTCTGTACGAGTTATCCATCACTGGAGCAAAAGTAAGTAAACTACATCATTTGTGTAAATATCTCTTGTCACTTTAAAATGATTAGTACCATTTATTAACTTTCAGATTGTGTACAGCACTTAAGAGGCTAATAGTTATATTGTACTACTCTTACTACAGGCTGTAGAAATGTTTTTACATGTATTCATTACATGAATGTGTAATATTACCTGGAAACATAAAGTCTTTATAACCTCAAAAAATTACTAGCCTGTCATATTCACTTTTCATTATTTCAGGAGATAGATATGCAGGGGAAAAAGGCAATTATCATTTTTGTCCCAGTGCCTCAGCTGAAAGCATACCAAAAGATTCAGACCCGTTTAGTTCGTGAGCTAGAAAAGAAATTCAATGGCAAGCCTGTCGTTTTCATTGCTCAGGTAATTGTGCATATTGTAGCAAATAGTTTTTATTTATATTCACTTTAGTTTAATCTCTAGCCCATTGACTAAAAGTCAAACTCAATTTCCTTCATGCACGTAGGAAAAAAAAAAATATATATATAAAAATGGTTTGGCGTGTTTGACACGTAAAAGAATTCACAACTAAAATATTTCCCAGCGCATGATTCTCGATTTACCATAATTTGTCAATCTTCTTGGTGGTTACATATTGGCTTGTAGTACTAATGGTTGTCAAAATGCCTGGAATTTTGTTTTAGCAATTGAAAAGCATCTTTTCTGGAAAAAAATGAAGACCTGGAATTGTTTTATTGTGGCTTTTTTTAAATCACCCAAAATAAATAGAATTAAACAAATTAAATGTCATTGTTGGGTTGGAAATTGGCAAGATTCTCTAAGATTATCTTTCCGTTATTTAGTGGTTATCAATCAAAATATTTTTCCTATTTATAATTGTTTCCATGGATGTCTGGAGAATGCCAAAGCTTGCCAACATTCAATTGATTTTCTTTACAAAATATATTTTTATACAATTTATTGCAGCTTTTGGCAGCAAAAACATAAATAATCCAAAGACATAGTTTTATGAGACTGCTCGTGAAATTGTTAATGAAATGGAAGTGTTTTTTTTTTATTTTTTTATTTTTTTTATTTTGGAAATTGTTTGCTTTGGATAAGCTATCAAATAATACACAGAAGCCAGTTTCTGAATTACATTTTAGTGGTTGACGGACCTTGAGCTAAAATAAAGTAAGCATAAAATCTTTCTGCGAAAGTGTATTTTTCATATCACATTCAGGTTATCGACTGTGCTATTATTTTAATATAGCGTCATCGATTCCTCCCTGAGGCCTAAATAATCAAGAAATCCTCTTTCTTTCACATAGACTAGTAACTCAAAATTGCAGCTGAGTTGTCAGAAGAACAGCATGTAGCAATCTAAATGATTGTACACCAATTAGAATCTTTTTGGTGGTTTGGGTGATTGTTAAAGAACTTTCTAAGTGAAGCTAGAGATAAAGATTCAGTTACTTGGAAGAAATTTCTGATGCTAAATCCAAATAATGAAATGAAATACTCTTAACCAAAGGGTTATTATATTTATAAGCCTCTGTAAAAACAAAATGGGGGGGGGGGGATACTTTCACAAAAGTAACCTGGAATTTTGTGACGACTGTGTTATGCTCCCCCCTTTTTTTTTTCTTCAAGTGGAAGTTGTGCACTAATACTTACAGGCTATGTATACTTTGTACTGAATATAGGGCAAAGACACATGACAGATTCTGTATTATTTGTCTTACATAATTCTTATATTTTATTTCTATAGAGAAGGATTTTACCCAAGCCAACTAGAAAGAGCAAGAGGAAAAACAAACAGAAAAGACCAAGAAGGCAAGGGTTTTGTTTTTTTTTTAACTTCTTTTTCTTCTAGCCTATTTATTGATTAATGATTAAACTTACTGATAAACTATTTGTTGATTTAAAAACAATATTATTCTGGTGAAAATTATGTTCCTTTTGTATTGTTAATTTTCTAATTAAACTGAGCCCCTCACACCTGCTTTATCTCCTTTTTTGGATGCCCCAAAATTATCCTACCTCAGACAGACCCTATTACCTCATCAAGATTACTCAGGGTATTGTGTTATATTTAGAAGTCATTTTTATAATTGCTTACGCTTCTAAAGAGCCTTCAGCTTAAACAGCAAATAGCTAGCTGAAAGAATTGTCCATGACATTGAAAAAAAGGTGCAGTCTTCATTGTCAGCCCTCTAAACTCTAAATCCACTGATGAGGAAGGTCTGTTTTTTTATCACTTGTTATAAGTCTTAGTTTATAAAATGTTTAAATATTTGTTTATTTCCTACAGCCGCACATTGACAGCTGTCCATGATGCCATTCTTGAGGATTTATGCTACCCTGCTGAGATTGTTGGAAAGCGTATTCGTGTAAAACTAGATGGGTCTAAAATAATTAAAGTACATCTGGATAAAAGTCAGCAAAATAATGTTGAGCATAAGGTATGTATGTTTCAATTGTGAGTTGGTAACAAAAAAAAACACATTTATTTGTTATTGGATCTAAATCTTTTTATCTATTTTTTTTCAGCTGGATACATTCACATCAGTTTACAAGAAGCTCACTGGCAAAGATGTTACTTTTGAATTTCCAGAGTTCGTTTTGTAAAGACTGGATATGCATTAAAAACTTATAAAAGAATTTAGTTCTTGGTGTCAATTTTTTAAATAGTTATATATTTTTTTTACTAGCATGGGTAGAATAATAAGGAATACAAAAATACATTTATGGCAGTGGAGTAAACAAAGGTGTAGAACCTTAAACTTGTATCCAGATTCTATTTCTATATACAAATAATACAGATCTGAAAATATTTTTAAGGCATACAATATAAATAATAGTTGCTTTAATAAGGTATAGAATTTTTTTTAAAAGTAGATATTTAAATTCTAAGGAAGTATAGGGGGACAACTAAATAACACAAAAGAAGTCCTTACTGTATGGCCTTTAAGCTTTCAGCTCGTGAACCAGTTTGCTCATATTCATCTGCAGACCTTAATGGATGCTTTTATTTACCAAAAACTAGATAATTCTTTCCAGATGGGCACATCAAACAACTAGCTAAATAAAAACAAGATTTAGATCCAATATTCAAAAATTTAATTCTGCCTCTGCAAATATTCAATGCATCAAATACATGTTCTGTTTGAGGACTTCTGCTTACATGAACAAAACCATTTTACAAAATATAAAGAAAGGGCTTTTTGGCTCACAATATATTTATTGCGTAGAACTATAACAGACTTCTGTATTGATATTCTTATTCTTCAGCTTTTAACTTAAAAAGTACTATATACTTTGTGCAATAAGTGAATTCTAAGTTGATATATCATCTGCATCACTTGAAGTATGTAGCCATTCTTATCTTAAACCATGATATTTCATACTATCCAATAAACTTGTGACATATAATAGGAGAGACAGACTGTGAGATGGACATTTTATTTAATGTCTTAATCCGTGCTGTGGTATCAAGACTACACATGAGACAGACTGTGAGATGGACATTTTATTTAATGTCTCTTAATCCGTGCTGTGGTATCAAGACTACACACAAGAGAAATTCTATTGTGCTGATAATTTCAGTGCTTCAAATAATTTTTTTTTTCTTGTGTTTGAAGAATTTTTATAGACATGAAAATAGTCATAAATTAATAAAAATAATTTTACTGATAAATAAAGGTATTGTTTAACATTTTATCTTGAAAACAATACAATATCATGCAATATAATTTTTACTTAAAATTGTTTCTTTTCATTGGCTTATTGTCAAGTACATGTTCATTTACAGACTATATTAAACCAAAATATGTATTGCTGTATATTCTTGTAACATTTATTTTAAATTACAAGCTCAGGGGTGTAATCTTAAATTTACCTTATTAGTTGTAAGCAATATATGAGGTATCATTTGTTTGCATTTAAGTAATCATGTCTAATTTTAAATTCAAGATATTGTGTTTCTAGCCAGGGAAACTTGCCACAATCATATAAATGAAGGGAATATAGTGTATCATGATTCATCATGTTGGCTATGAACTAATTAAACTACTGCATTTCTATGGTTAAATTTTGAAAAAAAAAAAACAACTGCCTGCTCTGGAATAATTAAATGTTTATTACCGGTATCAGTATCATGTCTGCTTCTTATAAGTTATTAATTAATATGTAAAGGTATTCCTTCTAAAACTTTAATGGGCTCAACATGGCCTAAATTGTGCAGATGTACAAAAAAAAAACAACAAAATATCAAATACCAAAAACTTTAGCCTCTGTCTTAACCAATGGCGTAGCTAGGAATTTGCCATCATTTGGGGGCCCCTGGATTTTGCATAATAATTAATGTAAAAAAAAACTTTGAACACTTATTTGGGGACCCAGAGAGATTCTCAAATATTCTCTCTTCCCCCTCCCCAATACATATAAATTTTGATGGATTTTATTGTCATGTCAGTTACCAACACTGTAAAAAAAAATTACTCATAGTTATACTTTTCTTAAAGATGTTTTATTTGACAATAAATCATGAGTTCATACAAGACATCTTTCATTACATCAATAAACAATCTTCTTGTCTTTTACTTAGTCAATTCAAAGATTTCTTTTTATTTCTGTATAATAGAGGAAACAAAAAAGGTCAGAATACAAGGTGGCACATTTCTGGGAATATTTATCATTTTCACTGATGGATGCGAGATTGCTGGCTATAGAATCCAATCTGAATTTCACACAATTTTCATTTTTAGCTTTGATGAACACAAGTACAATTATGCTTTCAGGAAGACCTGTGCAATTTAGAGATGATCTGACATGTTAACATGAGTTTACATTTGTTTAACTTAAAACAGCAGAGCATTCACTAAATACACTTGCATAGATTCAGCCCAAAGCACCGATCCAGGAATGCAAATAGTTCCCAAACAAAACATATTAATAAGTTGCTGAAGGTGAATGTCATCAAGCAAATAAATTTCCTGCTGTTTTTTATTTCACCAGAAAATCGTACACAATTCAAAAAGTTCAAATAGTATCACAGTTTGCCATAACACTGAAACTCAAATGCTCACTTGTCAACGTCATTAAGTATATCAGCAGCTGACTTGCTACTATTGTCTTTTAGTAGACCTGTTTTAGTGTCTTCGCAAAATGCAGAGTCAAGCTGTGATTCATCTAAATTTGAAACTTGTGATTGCGTTGAATCAAAGACTTGCTGCAACTGTGACTCTGGGCTAAGTGTACTTCTATCTGTTGAAACGGATGATGGCTGATTTGGTGTTTCAGTAGAATGTTTTGTGCCGCTTTTCTTTCCAAGAATGCTGACATAGTTAGCTGGAATCATTCCAGTTTTCTGTCCATCAACGCATGCTAGGAGCCAACCACGAACTTGAGGTTGTAATTCTGAAAAAAGTTTAATAATAAATAGATATGGTACCAAATTTTTACTCAATAAATAAGGATCATATGAACTCTGGAAATACAAAAAAAAAACAAGTTTGATCCAGTCTCTTCTAGCTACAGAGGTAATCCTCATAAAATAATTCATCTAATTTATCAGAAACTGTGTATAGGAAATTTTACTGGAGGTTTAGTATCAATAATTAAAAAAAAAAGTTAAAATAAAAGGCAAATTTTTTTAATGTTAGTTAAAGCTTTAGTCTTCAGGGTCAGAAGTTAAATAATTATAACCCAGGAGCAAGTTATGTAAACTTAATCTCTAATGAGGATGTCATACTGCCAGCAGAACCACAACCCCCCCCCCCCCCCAAAGAATGCAATCTTCCACTATGAGAATATAAAGTGTCACCTCACATGGGTGACCCATCTACAAACAGATGTGATTAAATGATCATCTAGCTGATGAGGGCCTTCAGACATAAAGGGTCAGCGAAGAGCCAATCCTTCAGCCAGGCCATGGGATAAAATCTATTCCTGGGTCAAAGGTTCATAAAAGAGATTTGTTTATTCCGAACCTTTTGGACATCTCAACGAGTGTATGGACTCAATGAGTTTAAAATCCAAGCCTTAAATATCTTATAAATTACAGATGCTCCTTCACAGATAATTACATATATGTTATGAAGTATGTGTGCTTGTTTCTGATATAACTACAAGTAAAAATAAGCGACAATTTGATAGTATTGGCTGAATAGATTCTGATGTAACCCTAAGGAAGTCTGTAGTAGAATTTATAAATAGAAGTGGGAAGAGACAAGTGTAAGACAAATGATAGAAAGGCTTGTGACTTGTATTTTGTTTAAGTTGTTTAAGATATCATTCATTTGTGTTTCTACATACATTGAAAGTGCAGTGGCTGAGTGGTAAAGAGCTTGGCTTCTGAACCAAAGGGTCCCTTTTTGAATCTTGGTGAAGACTGTATTTTTAATTACAGGATCTTTAGGGCGCCTCCAAGTCCACCCAGCTCTAATGTGTTCCTGACATTAGTTGGAGAAAAATAAAGGTGGTTGGTCATTGTGCTGGCCACATGACACCCTCATTAACTGGGTCACAGAAACAGATGACCTTTACACATCATCTGCCCCATAGATCACAAGGTCTGAAAGGAGGGTACTTTACTTTTTTTTTTACAACATACATCTGCTGCTTGCCAGAAGTTTGGCTTAAATATTAGTCAAAGTAAGACAGAACACACATACTGCACCTCATGTAACCATTAATGGCCAACCACTGGAAATTGTTGACCATTTTTGCTATCTTGGCTCCATCACATCCAACGATAAAGACATTAACAAGAGGATAGCCAAGGCAATAGGCACCATGTCAAGGTTCCAGAAAAGAGTGTGGGACAATACCTTGCTGACCAACAATATCAAAGCCTTAGTCTACCGGACCTGTGTGAAGATCACTCTGCTATACGGAAATGAAACATGGTCAACCAACTCATGGCAGGGAAAAAACTAAATATCTTCCACCTCGGATGCTTAAGGAGATCTTTAAAATAAGGTGGCAAGATAAAATTACCAATGAGGAAGTGCTGCAAAGAGCAGGGTGCAAGGACATCCGATCTGTTATCAGCAGCAGACGCCTTGGCTAGTTTGGTCTTGTTCACAGAATACCACAACTTCCACAAGAAATCTGTATGGTGATCTAACAGAAGGCAGAGGAGCCACTGGTCGTCCACTTTTAAGGTATAATGATGTATACCTATGCGACATAAAGTTCTTCAAAATCGACACTAACAGTTGGGAAAAAGTGGCACTGGTTAGATCAACATGGAGAGTGAGCATAAAGGAAGGGTCTCGGATTGCAGATGCCATACACAACAATAGTAGAAAGAAGGGTGAAAGTGCAACAGCCCCGGGTGATTACAGATGGCCAACAGCAGATGAGTATCAAGGATTGGCCTCTTAAGTCACACGAGATGTTGCAAAGGGAATAAAGATTGTCTCTTGAGACAAAAAATGCCACAGACATACATCTACAATGATGTTGAAAGCTGTTAAACAGATGTCATGTTTATTTTGTTTACAAAGAAGTTAGTTCAAGTTTTATTTCAGTTTGGTATTAAGAGAGTAATATGCCTACAATGATGGAGCTACAACCAAATAACCAAGTATCAGCAGTCCTATATATATCCATGTTTTAGCTGTGCATGTTAATTAGACTTAAAGTTACTCTTTTTTCCTTGGCCGATTCAGGATTCTTAGAGCTTTCTTCTGTTATCCAAGATATTTCACCACTCAGCCACATTTTGATTTGCCAACGGATACAATTTTACAAGATGGTGACGACTTTTTCTCTCCTTAAAATCAAGGCCTAATTTAAATGCATACATTTGAGATAATGTACCTTTAGGAGCAACAATAATGTTTTGTCCAGCACTAAATGAGAGTTCTTCAGAGTTTTGTCCTTGAAAACTATAGTTTGCCCTAGCAACAAAATGGTCATCTTCTCCACTGGACCAGCTAGCTTGAGCTAAAAAAAAATAAAAAAATGTCAGACTGAAAGATTTACTTAAAATTTAGACCCCCACCCAATATATATATTATAGAAAATATATATAGAGAGAAAAAAAAAAAGAGAAAAAACGCGAGAGAAAAAAAAGAGAACAAACACGTAAGATACTAGATTAGTACTTATTAGTACCAGAAACACAATAATCACCCCCAAGGTATAGCAAAATTAACCCATTTAAACACACATTTTCCTTCTGTGATAAAGTCAATGTTTATTGTAACTACAGTAGTGGTAGTCTTACATAAAATTGTGAGGGCCTACAGCTATCTGAATACCTGTATTCCTAAAATTTAACACAACATGTTACCTAGCATGAAAAAGCTTTACCCATATAATATTTAAAAAAAAAAAATTGTTAACAAACAATAATAATAAAAAAAGAAATACCACTTTCACTTGAAAAAGCAGAGATCAGTTTCCAAATCAAATAAGGTCCTCCCATAATGATTCCAAAAAACAGAAGAATGGGCCATGAGCTTTTTCCAGATCCACCAGCCTGAGATAATTTAGCAGCTTCAGCAGAAGCTAACTTCCATAGCTTATCAGCCTCCCCTTTAGGACGCAACCGAAGAATTTCTAACAGTTTTCTGAACAAGAATCAAAACATGAGAAAAAAATAATTTTATAGTTACTGTTCTAGAACAGATGTAAAAACTGACATAAAAAAAAACCTGACAAATAAATGGACAAACCTGAAGAAATATCTCAGTGTTCTGATAAAAGCAAGAGCAGAGAAAACTTGTATCAGTTGAGATTTCAGTCGGGTGAAATTATCAGCGACCCCAATGACAGCCCTAAAAGAATTGTACACAGCTTGAAATGTTGAGTCCAACATCATCCCAACAGAATTCACCTTAAAGAAACAAAAAAAAATCAATGAAATGGGATGACGGTGCAATACACAAATGTTTTAAAGTGTGGAATGATGGAACACTTTGGACAAAAGTTTATAAAGAGTGTGAGACTGAGACCATGATAAACATTATATGGTACCGATAATATTCACTTTACAGATTGGTATCGAGACCAATAAAATCTAGGGTTTACGTTCTCTTATTTATTATGTGTGTTTGTTCAAAAATATACAGGTGTTTATTGTGTTGCATTTCCTTTTAATCAATTATTCATTTGAACATTTATAAATTAATGGTACACAGCTACATTTTAAGGTTCTTCAAATTGAATAATAATCAGGAGTGTTACACACACATGTGTACAAGATAAGAATTTTATTGGACCAAACAAGTGGCGTAGCTAGCCGTTTAATTAATTAATATCCAATGTTCTTTCTTAAATTAAATGTAAGCTGCTAACCAGGCTGAATCAAGTTTACTAGATTTCTTTAAATCTCTGAAGGCAACGCACTTTTACACACTTACGCACATTTTGTTACTCCATTGTTCAGTATGCTGGTTTCATCTAGATCTAGAGATTATGATATAAATGCCTTAGACTCTAAAATAGCAGAATCTGGCACTTAATGGGCATCGCGAACAAGTTGAAGAAGAATGACAAAGACAAAATCTAGGTCATGTCACACAAATCGAACCTATTGTAATATTGGGTGATAATGAGCCAAATATTTTAGATTTTTTAAGCAGTTCACCTGACATCACAAAACTGGATTAATTTTTCCAAATGTTGAGGATACATTGTCATGGATAATGATGGGTACAAATTCTGTAGTCTTTCATTGACATCATCTTAATTCATTATCTGCTCGAACCATTCTCTGAGTTTGGCTGGAATTCAGGTTATTCAATAATATTTTTCGGTACACTGGACTGTTTACACACCTTTTTATCGACATCAGCACACACTGCTAGGACGTCCTCAGCAAAATAACTGAAACTAGTTTTAAGTGCTTGGTTTAAACGCGCTGGAGTGCCAGAGGAGAAGTTGTGAATACATTTTCAAAAATTATAGAAACTCTAGGAGACATTGACTAGAACAGATGAAAACTCTTCTACTAGGTCTGAAGCAGACAGATTTTTAGTTGCTATGCAGTCTTCCTTTTTCACATGCCTTGGGAATTCGGCCCCTGTATTAACAAGAGATTATCAATTCGAAACTGCGCACTAAAACGGAAAAGATTAAAAACATTTTTAACTAGGCAACTAGTCAGAATAACATCGCTGAAGCCAGAATGCATGTGCTCAGATTTTGTGATTAGCGCAGAACTTCAAAGACATGTTAGCCACAAGATGCCAGGCAAAAAAGGGGAAGATTCTGTATTAACACACAAGAAAGAGCCAAGGATGGAAATGTATTCTTCCCTGGAGGTTTCTTCTTCTTCTTCGTGATAGTTCAAGAAATAATAAACTGATAAATATACATTATGTCTGAAAAAAACCCTAACCCATTTCGCTGTTTTATCTTTTTCTTTTTAGGAGTTGGGGGGGGGGGGGTGGGGGCATCAAGAGGAGCTGTTGCACTGGTCATCATATACCCTAGTTACGCCACTGGACCAAACAAATGGAAATTCAGTTTGGCTACCATGGCCTAACTCTGTGTTGCTACTCCTAAAAATAACAATAGAGATGCAAACACAAAAAAAAACAACATTCACAAACGTAACATATGCACAAACACCCACATGACCAGCACTATAAGAACTATGTAATTGTGGGATGAAGAAGTTTTTAAATCTTTCTGTTTCAGCCTTAATGGTGAGGAGCAGACCACTTTGTCCAGATCTGATGTACTGTAACTATGGTTAAAGGAATGGGTGAAAATTGTCTTTAAGAATTTTGAGTGTTTTGGAAAGGCATCTTTCATGCTTTTCATGAGATGGTATCCATGTTTGAGTGATATATGATGCTTATTTAATTAGTCTATTTAGTCAATGTCTTTGTGCCAGTGAAAGGTTCCTATACCAATTTTGCAAAGGTAATCAGACTACTAATGGTTGCTGTATACATTTTTTAAAATTGTTTTGTCAATTTTAAATTTTGCTAGGTTCCTGAGAAAGAAAAGTGGTTGATGCATTTCGGTATAAAGATTTTGGCAGTGTTCCCAGCATTTTATCTTGTTGTTGATGGCTGAACCTAGGTATTTATATTTTTGCACTTGGTCTACGGTTTGGTTGTTGATCTGAATTCCTAATATCAACAATCATTTACTAGAAAGTCATCTATACACCATCTGTAAAAGGTGTCAACTGTCGAAGGATATAAACTTTCATTAACTAGGACTAGGCTGATGGTGGCAAATTCGATGGGATTAAAATGTCATTAATGTAGATAGTATATACAGTACTGGTGAAAGAACGCACCCCTGCTGTTCTCTAGCGCAAAGGCATTCGCTTTAAAAAATTTTATCAGAAAGTTTAAAACCCACACTTACATATGTTTACTAATATTCAAATCAGATACTATACCTTTTTTATAATGAGATGTGGTTGGATGGTGTTAAAAGCGGGTGAAAAATCAAGGAATAATATACTAGCAAAGTGTTTTTGAGTACATCATGATGACAATACAGACAATCCAACATTAAAAGTATTGCATCTTAACAGGTTGTACGCAAACTGGTGCAAAATTTATACAACATATGAATTTAAAAAAAAATTCTAAAGTAAATGCTATAAATATTGTCTACCAGTAAAGTGTTTGCAAAATTATAGGAGCAGTTACATTAGTAGTTACTTACGGCATAAACTATACTTTCGATAGATTCAAATGCCGGCCGTGAACTCTCTTCTGCATGCTGAGCAAATCCACTTCTTACATCTCCCATTCGATTGGATGAAAAGTTTGAATAAGGGCTAGAATACAAGTTGCCATAACCCCCATATCCAAAAGGGCTGGAGTAATTGCCATAACCACCATAGCTGCTGTATCCTCCCCCATAGCCTATACTAGGACCTCCTAATCTACTGTTGAAAGTTGGTTGTTGACTTGGTCTAGGAGGCACTGGCGGTGGTGAGGTCATTGAGGGATTGGCAGAAGGTGGAATTCCCATTGTCGCTGTTAGCCGATCTTGGGATCCAGGCACACTGCTTTAGATAAACAACATATAAAAATACATCCTATTATCATCATATAATATTAATAACCATCAATGTTAAATGTATGTATTGTTACTATTCTCTCTTCTCCATATCAGGCCTTCTGTAAACAATAAAAGACATCTAACTTGACAACAAGAGTTCCAAATAATGTCTATATGTAGTACTTTAATGAGTAAATAAATAAATAACAGTAAATATGACAAAATAGACAACGCAATAAACTGACTACACTGTATATCACTGTCTATCTCATCTTGGACTCGTACTGCTTCACTCGAGGACTCACTCCACCCAGACCGACTTCAAGGCAGACTAACAGCCCCGGTCTCCTCACTATCTGTACTGAACTGCCATAAACACTCTGTTTCTGGTCCATGAAGGCTCTCGACCTGATCACATGACCATAACACAGGTTATATTTGCGTGTACTATTAGTACTGTCCATTGACAACCGCTGACCTGTGTCATTTGCCTGAGTCATGTGTCAGTAGGTCACACGCACATTAAAAGTATCGCCCCGCCAATACAGTTACAACAGTATAATAAATCTATTGACAGTATAGTGTAATCTTATCTTATTAATATTATGTCTCATCTTATATAGATCTATATGAATTGTATAGTAATTATATAATAATAGATATCTAGAATCTAGATTATTCTAGATGTCCCTTCAAAACACTCACTACTACACTCAATGGATGATAGAGGTAGATCTAGAAATTAGGGGTGCACCGGATAGTACTTTTTGATATCCGGCCGGAGCCGGATATAACCGGATAGTACAATTAGATATTCGGCCGGAGCCGGATACCTACATGACTCAAACAGCTCGTTTTACTGAAGTTTTTGCCAATCTTCTATATAACATACCTATATTCATATTATTTTGTTATTTACTTTCTTACTTTAAACTCTATCACTGATTGATAAATTAAAATGAACAGCATTTTTTTTTTTGACTTGGGGTCACCTGTCAATCAATGAACTCAATGTGATGGGCTAAACAAATAAAAGGGGAAGGGAGTTGTTCATCTAGAAATATACCTGGTTACATTAGAGGTGTGGCTCTTGTAGTCCAGCCCCCCCCCCCCCCTAATAAAGATTAACTACTAAGTAAACAAACTCAGTTCCCTCGAAAGGTGTGACCACTAGAGAGTGTCAATACGCTGACATTAAACCTACGTCCATCGTATCTGACTTGGGGTCACCTGTCAATCAATGAACTCAATGTGATGGGCTAAACAAATAAAAGGGGAAGGGAGTTGTTCATCTAGAAATATACCTGGTTACATAAGAGGTGTGGCTCTTGTAGTCCAGCCCCCCCCTAATAAAGATTAACTACTAAGTAAACAAACTCAGTTCCCTCGAAAGGTGTGACCACTAGAGAGTGTCAATACGCTGACATTAAACCTACGTCCATCGTATTTAACTTGTGGTTACCCACACATAAAAAACTCAATGTGATGGACTAAACAAATAAAAGGGGGTGGGAGTTGTTCATCTCTACCTCTGGAGATATACCCGCACAGCTAGACAGACGTCTGGTCAGCATGACGTAGTCAAGGAATGTAGCATTTTAACATGTTAACTCAAAGGTCAAGACAAATTGAAAAAAGTGCCAGCCATTGCTGCTCTGTATGTAAAGCGCATTTATGATGTAAAGTTTCATCTCTATTTATATTAAGTTATTAACACGCCTTGTCTTTATAATAAACGATGTTTGGTGCATATTTTATAATGGCTCTATTTTTAAGCACATTATTTTGTTTTCATATAAACATTAATACATTCTATAACAGACAGTAATGGAACGAGGTCCACTTTATGCATATTAAATTATGTACTTTTTACTATCCGGTTTACTATCCGGTAGTGATATCCGACCGGAGCCGAATAGCACCGGATAGTAAAAAATGCCGGATATTCGGCAGAAGCCGGAGCCGGAGGGACTATCCGGTGCACCCCTACTAGAAATAAATTTAATTCTAATCTAGAGTGACTAGATCTAGTCAATGTAGATATTGAAACTCGAGATCTACTCATCTCTACTCTAGTATTATTATTAGAATCTAGATCTAGATGGTTTTTCAAATTTGAGTTATTGACATATTTAAATTCTGCATAAAAAGTTGTAATAATAAACATTTTACCATTTTTGTTATTTAAATGCTTAGAAACATTTATATTTAATAAATTAGTAAGTAAATTCTTGACATATAAAAAAAAAAACGGGGTTCTTTGAGATTTTAGTTTTAGCTCAATCAAATGTCACTTCCCTAAACAATACTGAAAGAGAAACTATGTTTAACCAATGGTATCGCTTCATTCTTACAGTAGCTGTTAGGCTTAGTGACGGCCTAGTCCATGCTATGGTACAGTTATACATAGATATATATATATATATATATATACAGAGAGAGAGAGAGATCTAAAAGCATTAGGATAACCAACTCGAGGTAAAAAGTAACATTTTCATCTAAGCCCCTCCTTGTCCTAAAAAGTAAATAGATGGTGTGTCTGACTGATTCTAATTTAACGAACTGGTCAGTGTAAAGCTAGTCTAGACTACGTGTGGTCGGTCGGTCATGACAAGACAACCAAGTGATAGTGTTTGTGTGTGTTGAGTGGTCAGGCGAGAAAATACACACTGCCATGGTTAGTCAAGCACGTAAATCTACTTTCAACACATATTTTTTTCTTTACTTACAAGATCTAGATCTAACTGCATAGACGAAGATATATAATTTCTTTTACGAGAATGTAAACTTTACTGTATGGTCTCCCGTTGTACAATAAGTCAATAGATTTAATTAATAGGTTAATGTGACGTCACATAGAAGCCCGGTGAAAATCTGGGTATCATTTTGGATGGGCAGGAAAATTACATCAGAAAAAAATCAATTACTAACCTAAGTTATTATTGCAAATTAAAAATAAAAGAATAATATATTCATTATCTGTAAATCAAAACACATATTATTATTATATAAAAATTTTTTCAAAATCGTCAGTTTCCCTTGCCTTTAGTAAATTAGTTTAAGTACTTTAACTATTTATAATTATTATTAAAAAAATAATTGAATTGATTGATTTTGATTGAATGGGATTGTGATGTGAATGAAATCATAAATCATATTATTCATATCAATGAATTGAATTCAATAAAGATTATGATTAAGTCTTAAGATATCAATTTAATCAATCATTTCATTTTATCTGATTTACGGTAGTTTAGTAATTATGATTATCATCATCATATCTATTATCAAGTATTATCAGAATCATTGACATGAATCATGACTGATTTAGTGATTATCAGATCTAGATAGAATTATTATATAATTATACTAGATCTAGAAGCATTGTCATTATTATAAATCATAAATGATTATAGCCTAATTATAGGTCTAGAAAAAACTAAACAAAAATACACGTACGCTGACATAGTATTCACAGGATAATGTGTTGTATTTTGATAATTTACTCCAGGTCTTTCCCAGGGTTTGAGGGGGGCAGACATTTTGTATAGATCTACCGGAAGTTCAGAACGTAAACACTCAAACAACCACAACAAATGCAGGCTTCTGTTGGTGGCACTGTGACTGTAGAATTTGACTCGATCTAGATCTATTTGACTAATTGATTTCTAGATCTAATAGTCTAATACTAGAATATTTTATGTAAGTCGTAGGCTTTACTTTACGAATAGTAATTTTATTACTATTGAAATTTAGAGGTAGATCTAATCTAAATCTAGTATTCTATAAGTTATAGTAGATGTTTTGTGTGTGTAAGGCTAAGGGCATTAACTCCATAATACATGCATGTCACAGGTCTACAGATTGTTTACTGGTCAGAGTTCAAATCATAGGCCAAAGCTCAGGTCGAAGTACAACATTTTGAAAATGGCAGCCCTAGTGCAGAGAAAAGTTTTGTCATCATACACATGTAAGTTAATGTTAATTATTAAACTTTTTAAAAACTTACATTAAAAAAAAATCGAATAACGGGTCATATTGATATTCATATTACTTTACTCATATGATGATCTTTAGAATTTGATTAGTAATTTACTGAGTCTGAGACTACTTAACTTTAACATTATTGATTATTAACTCATACATTAGAATTAGATCTATTGATTATCATTAAGTTTTACTAGAGATCTCAAATGTAGATCTCTCTACACTCTACAATTCTACATCACTTTTACCCTTGTCTTAGTCTTAGAGATTTTTATTAAATTTTAGATGTCAGCCTGACATTTTCCAATGAATAAAAAAAATTGTAATATAAGATCTATATTAACTGTATATTATTATAATATATATGATATATCTAGATCTATATATTACCTAATAATAAAGTGATATAGGCCGCATTATAGGTTTACAATGCTACCAAATTTATCTTTCTATGTTATATAGGAGCAAAGTTATGCCGTTTTATGTGTAGAAAAATGGACTATAGAAAATGTCAAAAAAACTGTGATAAAAAAATGAATTCTTGTCTTTATCTCATCGTAACTTTATAACCATATTAGATAGAAGCTTGAAATGTGGAACACATCTACCCCATTATATGATTTTTAATTTGAATGTTTCATCTCACATGCAGCTAACATTCATTCACACTCACAGATAATCCAATTATTTGTAAATTGACTTTAATCTTTTTTTTTAGAATGCCGTTTAGTAGAAACTTCCTCAGCTTTATAATATATATAAATATAATGTGAAATAACTCCTTGATAGCATTCTCTCCACTAGGTTTATCAAAGATGGCCATTAAACAATGCTTAAATCATTTTTGTACTTCATATTATCAATGAGAATTGCTAATGTCTGGCGCCGCATGTCGCTGCATCATGGCGTGACTTCATTTAACATCATTAAGATGAGCCCAAACTTGCCTTAATAAGCTGATTTTCTTTTATATTTTGAGTACCTAAGTATAGAAAAAGAAAGATTTCTAACTCTACTCTATAATAGAAATATTGATTTTAATACTATAGTCATAGATTGCTAAGGTAGTTATAATTTTTCCATTTACCCATTTAAAAAAATAGCCTAATTTGGCATCATTTATAACTGATGACAGCATACTAGGGTAAGTTTTTTTAATTTTGGAGGACAAAATGTCATTAAAAAATTATGAAGTAACAAACTTAAAGCATAAATCTAGATCTAAATACAATAAAAAAAAATACCAAGCTTGCTTAAAAATGATAGTAAATGCAAAATCATTCTTACCTATGACTTTACTGTACATTTTATAAATAAACATGACTTTCTTTTGTTGACAATGTGGTATCATTCAAAAGCTTAGGAATCCTACTTTAAGATTATCACAAGGGTTTTTAAAAAATGAAGCAAATGTGAAACAACAATCAATCAACTCACCATGGGTTTGAAAGTCTAGCCATGCTGTTTCAAAACTATATAGCAGCTAGTCTAGCAGTTTATAGGTCAGTAGAGTAAGGATGTCAAAGTACCTAGCTCTAGACTAGTAGACACTAGATCATAGTAGATCTACCACACTGACACTGTGTCTTGAGACAATCCACAGGGCAGCCAACAATTTTAAAATGGCAATAGTCTAATCTGTAATAGATGTGTAATCTGTAATCTATAATATACTATATAGATTTAAGATTGTATAGTCTCTCCTTTTATTTTGTTACTCCTCTCTCTGTGTATATATATATATATATATATATATATATATATATATATATATATATATACATCGCAAAGCGATTAGATCATGTCATCGTAATGAGATAAATGTGTAGGCATTAGCTATGGTCAGAATGATATTGCCCACACATTAGTTCCCCCCTCTCCATGCAGCTGATGTATCCAAAGGAACAGCAAGTACAAATACAGTTTGTGATCAGAGAGAGATATTCTTATTAATTCTTCTTTTTCCTTTTTTTTTTTTCCATTTTAAATTTATGGTATAAAGTGAAGAGACTCTTTGTCTGATAAGGTCATGACTAGAACTTAAGACTTAATCATTTCACAGGTTTGACATTACCATACTTGATCAAAGCTATTTTAATAAGCTAATTTAAATTTCCCCTTGGAGACATAATGTTTATATGGCAGATTGTTTATTAACAAGTTATTTTTTTTATGACCCATTTAAATACTTAGAATCGAAAGCAGAATATAATTGTAATTTTTGTGTGAATCTTGTCAATTTAAGACTTTAATTGTCTCCTATATATGTACTTGTATTAAGCTATTTTTGATAATGTGAACACAAAAATAATAATCAAAGTCATACAATATTATCTGTTAGACAAGTTCTTCAAAAAAGAAAACCAATGTTTATAAAGGCATTTAAAAACCCAGATAACCATTCTTTATCCCCCTACCCTTTTCCAACTGGTCCAGACAAGCAATAGGATCTTATTGCATAGGAAAGCTAAAAGCATGAAATTGGGCTAGACAAAACATTAGGTAAAAATATTTGTAATCACAAATTTTTTATTGTTTGTCTAGATCTATTACAAATTCAAATACATGACTGATCCAAACTAATTGATATAATATAAGCTTTTGATTTTTTTTTATTAAGTATTTTTTAGGTTTTTCTTGTTTTTTTTTTGTTTTTTTTAATTAAAATTTTTTTTTTTTTTTTTTGCGGGGGCACTCAAGTAAATATTTCAAGTAGAAATATCAGTGTACATCTTATTAAATTCAACCATGTGTTTCGAAACTTTGATCTAAATATCCTGTGCTGTGATACTTCCTATTCAACTTATAAATTATATAGTAATAATATTATACATATTTTTTAATGAATATTGTTTTACAGCTGGACTTCGCTATATCACCACAACATCTGCATACAATGCCTCCGTTCAAACAAGTAAGAAAAATATTATTTAAAATAATAGATTTTTGCACACAATACAAGCTATTAAAAAAACAACAGAAATTAAAAAAAAACAAAACACTATTTAATGAGGTTATTTGAATTGATACTTATTTTAGATACACATTCTTTTCAAATTCTTTTTTTTTTTTGTTGGTGTAAACTTTTTTCTTCACATTGACTGTACAAACCACTTCATCTATGCACTAAAGGCAACAATTTTGTATAGATAAGAATCCTAACGAAACCAAAAAAAAACCAACAACAAATGATAGAGAGGTGTCAATGGCAGACAAAATGTATTTAAAATAAAGAAAATATAATGTAGAGCATTTAAGTGGGCAAAATATTTTCTACAATATTTTGCTTTCATGCTAGCGATCAGTTACCTCTTTGACTATATTTAAAATATGCTTTAAAACATTTTCGTTGTTTTTTTTTCTTCTAGAGAGTAAAAAAACTCTTAGCAGGCCAAATGTCAAGAACATCGTCCTTGTTGAAGGTGTTAGGACTCCCTTTTTAATGTCTGGTACAACCTATAAAAATTTGATGCCTCATGATCTGGCCACCCATGCTATGAGGTGAGACAAGTATAATTTAGAAAGATAATAAAAATTTGAAGAGACATAATTTCCAGGCCAAAAAAGAGTAAACCAGAATGTCCTTTATTTTTTAAAATGTTTGTAAAATGTTTCCATGTTTCGGATGTTCCTTCAGAGTTGAAGATAATTTACTTCCTAGTCCAAACCTCCCGCAGGACGATAGGGGATGGGTATGGGCGATAAGTCCGAACGACAGTCCATTGCGCAAACCGTACGGCCAGTAATACTCTATGTCTAGCTCCTAGTCAAGACCAGTGTGGAAGTCTTTAGTTGTGTGCATTGTCACAGTATCCACCCCCCCACCTACTATTAAGTTTGACTTTGGCTTCTTTGAGCTTGACAAATAAAGGGCTGCAACCTTTTGTTTTAAAAATAATAATTTCCCTTTAGTTAAATTTTACATTGGCCTGTTTGCAGCTTTTTGTATGCTGACATTGATTTGGGATGATTTTTTTTTTCTGATTTGTATTAATTAAGCATGCCATTCTCTTGTTCTAGAGATAAGGGTCTTGGTCATCACAGACTGGGGGTTCCAGCACACTATCTAGCAGCAATTGTTTCTTTATCTGATATGTTAGCTCGTTGTTGCCCATTGAAGACCATACTTAATGTATTTATGTATAATCTGATTTATTTCAACATTGTGTTTGTATTTTCAACATTGTGTTTGTATTTTCAACATTTGTGTTTTTATTTGTTTCAGAGGATTAATTAAAAGAACCAATATACCATTAGGTAAGACTTGCTAATTTCATATGAATTTAAGAGCACCTTTAAATAACATTTTAATTAGATTACTAACAGCAAAGTGAAAAGGCTATAAAGCTTTAAAAGATACAATGATCAATTAGATTATTACTTTGCATGAGTGTAAAAAAATATTATTTTTATATAGCATCAATAGAAAAAAAAAAGACTTAGTGACTAACGATTGACCTAAAAAACTGGCAGTTTATGTATATATTTGGTGGAAAAAAAACAACTATCTAATTGACTACACAGTAAAAACTCTGGTTTGACCGTTTATGACTAAAAAAAATATATCCATCTTAAAATTAATTTTGATAACATCTTTTTTATTTTGAATACAACTTCAGCAAGAATTACCAACTCAACTAAAATCTTTCTTTGTATTCAGTAAAGAATTGAATATATGTCCTAATGTAGAAAGGCATTAGCTGCACTTTAAATAGAAGAACTTGATTGTGCAAAGCGCATTGGAACGTCTCCTTGCAGTAATAAAGCATTGCAAGAAATAAATAGAATGAGAAGTTATAGAGCACCATCAGCTTTAGAAAAGATGAATAGATTTTTAAAAATATATTTTTTTTATGTAAACTTGTTAACAAAGTAAAATATGCAAATATTTATTTTTTCATTCTATCTTGTTTAACTCATGCATTTCATTATTATGTTTATTTGTCACTACAGATGCTGTAGACTACATTGTGGTTGGCACAGTGATCCAGGAAGTGAAAACAAGTAATATAGCAAGAGAAGTAGGCATTGACTTTGTGCATTTCTTCTTTGCACTCATTCAAAATTTTTAACAAAAAAATAATGGGAGGGGTTTTAACAATCAATCGTTTCCTTCGTCCATTTCTGGATGCCAAGCTAGTAGTGAGTCTGTCATCAATTCATCTGTCCAAGTCTTAGGCTTAGAACTATTCAAGCCACTCTCCAAAAACTATGTCCTTGTCTAGGCTTTTCAAAATTTCAATTATAGTTCCTTTAGTTTTTCTTTGGATACATTTTTGTTTTTAAGTCACAGGATGTTTAACCCTGTGCACAACATGGGGAGGGGGTAGCCCCTTACAGATTTTGTTAATAAGGTACCTAAACCTTCATGGATCCATCCATTTCCTATAAAGTTACAAGTGTTCATTTTTGTCCAGCTTGATATGTTATTCTGTCTGTATTCAACATATATGAAAGTCACAACTCTTAACATCACATGAGGTAGCTTTAGTTGAAAGATTTTTTTTTTTTTAATTTTACTTTTAATGATCTTTCTGGCTTAAATTTTTATATTTTTTTTGCTTTTGTAACTGTTAGTGGTGATGCCCTGACATTGTTATATATTGTAATTATTTCAGGCAGCATTACAGGCTGGGTTTTCTGACAGGATTCCTGCCCACACTGTGACCCAAGCGTGCATCTCATCCAACCAGGCTATCACCACTGGTAACCACATTTGTTTATATAACTAACATAGCATGGCAACATTATGATGCAACAGTTTAACACTTGGCGTACAAATCTCATGATTGAATCTTAGTGACGGATACAATTTTAGCCATTTTTTGGGGGGTTAATAGAGCGTTACATGTTACACGTTTAAACCACTGGCTTTAAAAACAGTTTAACTTAAGGCCACTGTATTGTATTAATATGTTTATAACAGCCATCTGTTTCTCAAATCACTAAGTCAGGGAGGAAAATTTTAGCACTAGCCAAATGCAAGTAGGCCTTTACATAATACTCAGAAATGATCATCAGGGGAAATTTGTTTTCCATCTTTGGCACTTACAAAAACAGTGTAAATAGATCATTAATTACTTAGAATTTAAAGAATTATTTTCACACTAATTGGAATTCATTATTACTTTACATTTTGTTCTTTTTTTTTTCTAACATCCTAAAAGTCTAAAGCAACTCTTTAAGGGAAATACAACTGACATCAGCTTAATTATTGTTATTTTTTATGTGCCTGATTAAAAGAAAAAATAAATTTTATTATATATATTTCTTTAATTTTCTCAGGAATGGGTTTAATAGCTGCTGGACAGTGTGATACAGTCTTAGCTGGTGGTGTCGAGTTCATGTCTGACGTCCCAATCAGACATAGCCGCCAGATGAGAAAAATTCTGTTGGCGTCACAGAAAGCCAAAAGCTTGCCAGCAAAGCTCCAACTTCTGAGACAAGCCCTCCGGCCAGCTGTCTGGATTCCTGAACTTCCAGCAGTGGCAGAGTTCTCAACGAATGAAACTATGGGACATTCGGGTGATAGGTTAGCAGCAGCTTTCAATGTATCAAGGCAAGAACAGGTAACTGCACTAGAACTTTAGGCCCTTACTTCGGTATTTATTAAATTTAGTATCCCTTTTTTTTTTTTTTAGAATAAGGTGTTACTTTCTAGATGTTATCCTATACTCTTAAGCAAGCAATTCTTGTATGTATGATTGAAAATGACTCTAACAATTTTCTTTAAAATTCAAGGTATATGTATATATGAGTGGAAAAAAAAAAAATCTCAGCTCATTGATCACATAGGGAAAACTAAAGGTCGTCCATTATATAGGTTTAAAAATGTTATCGTAAATTAATTTAGCAGACCTGCCAGAGCACATACCACTCCACCAGGCTGTCAATTTTTCAATGAAAATACACTTAAGATGCATGTGGTTAATGAAATGCATTTTTTTTTTCCAAATTAGGATGCCTTTGCTATTCGATCACATGCTCTTGCACAAGAAGCCACAGACAAAAATCTTTTGATTGACAGATTAGATTATAAAGTACCAGGTTGGTGTTATATTTCACTCTTAAAAGGCTTATATTTCTATTATATTTCTATCAGGCTATAATTATGTTTGTATAAGTCTGGCTGACCTTGTCTGATTGACTTTCTTGTAATCTTTTTGAAAGTTCGTATGTTTCCATATTTTCTCACTTATAAATCTTTACGGAACATTCAGCAGTAGTGATTTCCAACATGACTGGCTTTTAATATTACAATATTTGAATTTTATCCAAATGTTATTATTACCTAGTACTCTCCCCTCCCACTCACAATAGCTTTTCTCCTATGTCATTTTAACGACAGATTCCTTTTTTAATTCAGTATCTAAAATCCTCATTGTGTTTCAATCTACTCGTCTTATTGATGATAGTTCTTCCTTATTTTGTTCAAGGTGTTGCAGAGACTGTAACTAAAGATAACGGCATCAGAGTGTCTACCATGGAGCAGCTGGGAAAACTAAAACCTGCATTTATCAAACCACACGGAACAGTTACAGCTGCCAATGCATCTTTCTTGGTGAGTTTTATTTTTTTTGTCCATCCAGTAGCTATTGTGTGAGGTATACATGGTGTGCACATTAAATATTCACATATCTATTAGCGATTTGTGTGTGTTTACAAAACTTTTTTTGATTTGGAGTGTATGTGAAATTGTATTCACTCCCATAACGAACCTATTTTATTCAAATGCAGAAATTAATCTCAGGTTGTGAGCAATCTTGACTTTATCCTTGCCAGGTCTTGTGTGCAGCCTTATTTTATTGCTCTCAGTTGTATCTTTTTGAATTAATCCTTTTTTCTTTCCAGTTTGCAAATGGCAAACATCAATGTGTCTTATAAAACTGTCACTATGTGCGTTATATCATCTCCATCTTAGGCACGACATGGCCTGAATGTGCCAAAAATCCAAAACTAAACTAAAACTAAACTTTTAGGCAAAAGGAAGGAGAGTTCACAGTTTTTGTATATTTGAATCCTATTATTAAATTCACATGAAATAGATGTATTATGATAAACTAGTATATAAAAAAACTTGACGAACCTTGACTTGCTATGTTATTTTCTTTTCCCCCAATTATTTTAAACTCACTTTGTGGTGTCACATTTTTTTTTAAAGCTGCTTCTAGCTGTACTCCGAAATAGGGGAGTAACTATAGTTGATGTTTTTACTGTAAACAAGAATTATGACTAGGTGCTTGAGTTTCCCTCATTGGCCTGTGAGACATTGGGTTACTATGCATAGCTCTTGACACTACAGTTGCTGTATTGTTTTGGGATAAACATAGAGCTACAATTAAAAGTTTACTTACTACAGTGCATTGTATTGAAAACAGTTCCTTTTCTTCTTCCTTTGTAGACTGATGGTGGATCAGCTTGTCTTATCATGTCAGAGGAAAAAGCTCTTCAAATGGGCTACAAGCCCAAGGCATACCTCAGAGACTTTCTCTATGTAGCTCAAGATCCTAAAGACCAGTTACTTCTTGGGTAAATGGAACCTTTTTATTACTGTTACCACTTTGTTTTGTTAATTTTGAGATGGCTATAAACTCATTAAGCAAGGATATTTTAGCCTCTGAATTAACACTGTCATACTTAATTCAGTAAAGTCTAAATATTAAATAGTCTAAAAATAATGATATTTTGTTTAATTTTACTGAAGACTTTCATGTAGAATGTTTAGTGTTCATGTTTGCCATTAGAATACATTGGTACTACTAATAAATGACAATGACTATTAACAGTCAAGGAAGGCAATATTCAATTGACACACTCTCAAAATGCATTTTTATGCTTATGGTCATCAAAAGACTTTTAATGGTACCAATATGTTTAAATCTTTAAAAGCTTGTATTAAGTATGAATGACTAGATAAACATATTGATATTCCTACAAACTAGAATAGTTTTTCTTCTGCTATTCTAACTTAAGTACCTTGCTACAGTAGATGACCTTAGTGTGTGAAAAGTAATGACTTATGTGCTTGTCAAAGCCAATGTATAATTGTAAAGTGCTTGTCAAGGCCAATATATAATTGTAAACAATTATCCATACAATAGCAGTGTGTCTAGATTAAGCCAATCCTTTCTGTCTAAATGTATCGACTGAAAAAAATAAACCTAATTTTAATGGGATAGAATTTAATAGAAACTAATATAAAGCATAACATTCCACATATACTTGCAGTCAAATTGTTTTTGGTTTTGTTTTACATAACCTACTTGTAGACTTACTGTAAAAGAAAGCAAATCATTTTGGCAATGTCTATTGTATCAATATTCTTACCATACAGTACACTATCATTACAAGACAAGTATTGTGACAATAACCATTGATTTTATGTAAACCTTTTTTTTTTTGTTTCTGTTGTTGTTGATACAGCCCAGCCTATGGCACACCAAGGGTATTGAAAAACGCTGGCCTAACTCTTCAGGACATTGATGTCTTTGAGTACCATGAAGCTTTTGCTGTAAGCAGATTTTCTAGTTCTTTTTGAAATCTATAAACTGACTTATGTTTTAACTAATTTCGATACACATTTTTCTTTTATTGAATGTAAAAGGTTTGGGGGGAAGTAGCAGAAATGTGCACAGTCTAAAAAAGTAAAGAACCGCTTTCAGACCTTGTGATCTAGAGGTAATCTGTTTCTGTGGCTGATAGTTAATGAGGGTGTCATGTGGCCAGCACAACGACCAATCACCTTTACTTTCCCCAACTAAAGTCAGGTACTCATTGGAGCTGGGTGGACTCCACAGTCTTCACAGAGATTTGAACCCTGGACCCAAAGTTCGGAATCCAAGCACTTAACCACTTGGTCACAATGCTTCAGTCTTAGTACAGTAAAAACTATTCTATAATTGTAATTTATAAGACTTGTAAAGTTAAAGTAAGAAATTTTTTTATACATTTTAAACCAGGTAAATTAAATAGTTAGAGAACAAAAATAGATCTGAATATTCTTGTGATATAGAACTAGAATAACTTATAACACAATTTCATCAGTACTGTAGTGAGAATGTGATCCTTATATAACAATATAATAAATGTTATAATAATAATAAATAATATAAATAAATAATAATGTAAATATATAAATAAATAAATGTTGTAACATAGAATAAAAACAAAACTGAAAGTGTTTTTTTCTTTCTCTACTTGTAAAAAATAGCAACAAAAAAAAAAAGCCACTAAACTATTAAGAAGAGACAAAGAATAAAAGAGTTGGAAGAGTTAGCCCAAGTAATACATTATAACTGTTTGACACTGTGTACTCTTAGACTATCTTAGGCTATTCGGTGCATTGGGAGGCAAGCTTTCTCCATAAAGATCTGTCACTGGCAATATCTGTTAATGTCCACTGCTCTGAGGACCTCCATGAAAGTGTGGCTCCAGGTTGTACAAGGATGTCCCTGTTTGTGCTTTCCTCATATTGGACTTCAGGTCATTCCGCCACCTGCTTTTCCTAAGCCTGGGTGAGAAAGGAGGGTTTGGTGTGAGGCTAGCTGACCCACCATGTAAAACCTCAATTGCTACTGAAACAGCAAACTTTAAACAAAGTTAACTTGAATAAAAAGAAACAAATAAAGACAGTACACATTTCCTGAAGAAAAAAACACACCAAAAACGCAATGAAAAGAATAACTATATTTTTTTTTTAGTATTTTATAAAAAGGCTAGATCTAATTGGATTTAGGTATCTGTTCCAATATATATTTTTTTCTGATGTACCGGTATCCATTTGTAATTTCTCTGTATTTTACAGGGACAACTGTTATCAAATTTTAAAGCAATGGACTCTGATAGCTTTGCAACCAAATATATGGGACTGCCATCCAAGGTAATTTAACTAACTGTTTTTATGTTATATTTCAAAGTCCATAGCAAAAGAAAAAAAATAACATCCTCTGTCATTACATTGATAACTACTGTTAATTGTGAAAAAAATCAATTATAATTCTACCTTTTGAATTCTAAATGAGGCTTGTGGTGGTTAAAGAGTCAATAGAAGAAGTAAAAACTTGATTGCCATCTATCTTCTGACACCAATTTTGAAAGTATTAGTAGTTTTTTCAATAACAAAAAAAAAAAAAAAAACTAATTGTTTTAACAATTTGAACATTATTTATTATTTACTTTCTCTCTTTTACTTATTATTCTAATTCTTTTCATAACTATATGATTTGTGTGTTTGTAAATGTTATAGATTAAAAATAAATTAATTATAGTAAATTAAATCTCTTCATTTGTTGCTTCATCATTTTGGGGGGGGGGGGGGTGCGCTGATTTGAAATTTATTATTCACTTTTATTTCTCTTGGTCAAAGAGACAAAAGCTAGCTCTTGTTCTCCTTGATTCCAGTTTATTATAGCCTCTTGGAAGATAGTTTTTACACATTGTGTTCAAACCAGCCAGTTTTCAGTGCTGCAAAGTATACATGCAACTTTTTGCTATTTTTCCAAGGATTTCTGATTGTATATATGTATTTTATATTCTATGATATATTATAATAATACATTGATTCAAACATGCTCCGTTTTAGCCTGGAGCACCACCCATGGAGAAGGTGAACCTGTGGGGAGGCTCCCTATCTCTTGGCCATCCTTTTGGGGCCACTGGAGTCCGCCTTGCTACCACAGCAGCAAATAGGTTGATTCACGAAGGCGGTCAGTATGCCTTGATAGCTGCCTGTGCAGCAGGAGGCCACGTAAGTTCATTTAGTGTTATCTGTAGTTGGTTTTTTGTGCTGCCTTTAGGCGCTCAGTAAACACAACTCTGCCCGAGTCGGGTGTCGAACCTCGAGCCCCCTTCTAGGTAGCCAAGCCAAGCCAAGTTCAAGCGTACTTGGCCTCTCGACCACGCTTCCCACTTTCATATAATATAACTTGACTTGAAATCGAATAAAGCACTGAAAAAATCCAAGAGTAGAATTTCAGAAAAACTTTACTCCATAAATTCAATAATAATAACTCATTAATTGAAATGAAAATTAAGAAACACAATGTATATAAAAAAAGCCAAATCAATAATATTAGATAGGGGTTGGTGGTGGCAGAGTGGTAAAGCTCTTATTTTCTGAGCCAAAGGTCTTGGGTTCGAATTCTAGTGAAGACTGGGCTTTTGTATTTATTCAAGGGGTTGGTGGTGGCAGAGTGGTAAAGCTCTTGTCTTTTGAGCCAAAGGTCTTGGGTTCGAATTCTAGTGAAGACTGGGCTTTTGAGTTCCAGGCATTTTAAGGAGCCCCTGAGTCCACCCTACTCTCATGTGTACCTGACTTGAAGAAAAGTCAAAGTGGTTGGTCGTTGTGACACCCTTGTTAACTGTGGGCCACAGAAACAGATGAGCATCACATCATCTGCACTATAGATTGTTAAGTTTTAAATGGAATCTGACCAAAAAAAAGATAGTATTAGAAAAGTAAATCAATTTCTTCTTTCTCAACTAATAGATTGTGTCCCTTTTATATTGTTTACCAATCCCAAACAAACAAACAAACCAATCCCATTACTCAGGAGATAGTTCCAATATGGAAATTCCCAATCTTTCTATTCATACTAGCTCATTTTAGAATTCACCTTCACCTATTCATTAGTCCGTTGGAAAACTGTTGGGGCACCACATGTGATCTGTTGATCCTCTCTTCCTCCCTTTCCCATGCCTTGAATCTCTTTCAATGACAGGCCGGTCCATTCTTTGATGTTGTCTTCCCATCGCTTTCTCTGTTTGCCTCTTCTTATTTTCCTTGAACTGTTCCCTGCAGGAATGTCTTTGTGCGCCCAAATATGGGACCTTGTGATATGGCCATTTATTGAAAGCAGGTCATTGTGGGGACAAATAAAGTAATAATTTTGTTTCCCATGAAGTGACAAGATCAAGTAGATTATTACCCTAAAAAAAATGTTTAAAATTTTTTTCTGTTTAATATCTATTCTATTTTAGTGTATGCCTTTGAGAATTGTGTATTTAACATCCATAACTCACCATTTTTTAAAGTGCAGGCCTTGAAAACATATTTCTTTATATTACTGCTTTTAAAAATTTATACAATTAAATAGTCTTATTCTCAAATAACAAATACATTTATTTATTTCAGGGCCATGCTATGATTATTGAACGCTATCCATCTTGAGAATTATGGAAGTAGTAATACTTTTACACAAATTTATTTATGACACAAAGTTCGGTACACTCTGAGAGTTGTATTCAAATAAACAATTTTTTGATTTCATTTTTTTTTTTAATTCTTTTTGTAATTTATTCATGACAGAAAAAATACAAAAGTCTTTTCATGAAAACATTTTATTTTTAAATGTAGTGCCATATTTCTGTATTTTTGTCTGTTTCACACTGTTACAGCCTGTTGTTTCATCAATGAAATATTTTATTTATTATGTCTTCAAGGCCATCTCATTACTTATGTGGGCATTGGAAATCCCAGCAAGGTTATCTAGGCTGCCATATTAAAAAAGTACCTTTTGTATGAAAATTGTCTGCTTCTAGTTTCTTTTTAAATAGCTCATATTCATGTTGAAAAAGCTTTGTCAAGAAAGATTAAAACTAAAAACATATACATTAGCACACAAAAATGTTCAGTAATTGTGAACATTGAATATAGGAAAAAGTTAACTATGGACTTCAGGTTTTGAACTTTGCCATTACCTTAATTGTTGGTTGCATAGCATTGACCTTTCATCCTTAGCCTTGAATTTATTTTCATGATAGTTTTTTTAGTTTAATTTTGCACATGCTCCTGTTCCGTAGTAGAGTGATAATCTTGTTAGGTGTTGTGTTTTTTTCCACATAGATTTATTTATTTGAAACCTAATGGGCTAGAGTTGATAAAAGTTTATATTTTTCGAGCCTCTTTTGCTTGGTATTTTTAGTTCCTAGTACAATAAATAAAGATTAGTCCATGAATGTCCAATCTATGATTATATATATATATATTTTTTTTTACAAATGTGATAAAAAAACATAACAAGGTCCATTCACTTAATGGTGCGACTGTTGCTTTTGTCTGAGAGTGTAAGTTAAGCCTTGAGTTCTTGTGCATGGTGATGGCCTAGACATAGTGCTGGCTGAGTATGAGAGTTAGCTTACTGCATGCACTTACATGTCAGTTGATTGTGTATGAATAAATCTAAAGCTAGTAATGCTTCACTGGAGTGTTGCCATTTAATGAAATTTGACATTTTCATATTTTGTTATGACTTTTGTCATTAAAAAATATATACATGTTTATATATATATATTTTGTTATATAACGAAACAATAAACTTATGAGGAAAAAAATTGGGTAAGTTTGAATTATTTATTAAATCTGATTGTCTTGAATGAATACATAAATAAATAAAAATATTTGTAAACTTAATTTAATTGTCACACGGTGTACGCGTCAAGGTCTTAAGAGATGTGTGAACAGGAAGTTCACTTAGACATAGGTTTTTGTGAACGTTCAAATTTCTAAACAGAAGATTGGAGAATGAAAATAAGTTAATTAGAAATGAAATATTTTTTTTTCTTTATTTCCTGTTCTAGAGGTTCCTAGTTTGAAAACCTTAAAAGAAAAGGCAGATAAGTGTCAGGGTCGTGGTTAAGCCTTAGCTCGTTTGCCGGGCCACTGACATTCAACAGGCACCTTCGTGCTTACAATAAATCATTGACTCGCTGTTAACAATGTAATAGTTTAATGATATGAATGTATGTCATAATGGCACGCTGATGGAGTAATATCATTGAGTTTAAAATATTATAATATTGTGGTTATATTAATTAAACAATGATTCTTCACCTTGCTATCAACTCAACACATTAGTACGCACAACACTGGCCCACTGCTGACTCTAGTCTCTAGTGTAGACTTGATAATCTCAGAACTAACTCCCCGTAGAGACGTATGAAAAGACACATTGGCAACGAAACAACTGTGAAATACAGTACTGCCTTAGATACTCAGCCTAAACAGGGGTACACAGACGGAAAGAAACGTCACACCAGCATAATAACAAAAACCCTTCCATAAGCTTAAAAGCAAGCCAACAAAGAAGGCGCGTTCAAAAATTGTGCACCTAACAAACATTAGTACTAGAATATCATAACCTACGAGCTAAGGCTTTAACACAACCCTGACAATTAGTTTATATCGGGTCATTTAGTTATTAAGTTTCAAGTTTCATATTAAATTCTTAGTGAATCTATAATTGAAATTAAGTTACTATTGTAATGCTTATGGTCTGTATTCAATTTTTGCGTCATTTCTACATGGAGAATTTCAGCGTTTTATTTTGTAAAGAGGAAGTCTGTTCTTTCTTCACCTCAACAAGTATCTCCGGCAAGTTTTGGACATTGAATCATCAGACAGTTTCTGAAAATACCAAGACGTATGAACCACACCATTCCATTGTGATATTAATTAATTTAATTATAGTATTTTCTTGTAAGAGGCAAATTTGCCATTGCAATTGAGAAATAAAGGAATTATAGCTTTATGACTGGACTAGTGCACTGCTAGTAAATGTACTTTCGAAAAAGGTCTCTTTAAAAAAAAAAGCTCAACTAACTCTGTCTGTCTGGTAAAAAGTTTGTACACATTATTTCTCCGACACCCAATGTCGGATCAAGCTGAAATTTTCGCATAATTATTTCTTTTAACTGACAACACAATAATCAATTTAAAAAAAAATTAGTTAATTAATTATTGGTAATTAATTATTTTGTTTAGTATCTCGAACAAGGAAAAGAAAACAATATATACAATAAATACAATATATACAATCTTCTCTAGTCATAAGTACCTCACTAGCAGAGTGGTTAGCGTGTCGCCCCGAGGAGGCGTCAGAAGTACCTCACTAGCAGAGTGGTTAGCATGTCGCCCCGAGGAGGCGTCATAAGTACCTCACTAGCAGAGTGGTTAGCATGTCGCCCCGAGGAGGCGTCATAAGTACCTTACTAGCAGAGTGGTTAGCATGTCGCCCCGAGGAGGCGTCATAAGTACCTCACTAGCAGAGTGGTTAGCATGTCGCCCCGAGGAGGCGTCATAAGTACCTTACTAGCAGAGTGGTTAGCATGTCGCCCCGAGGAGGCGTCATAAGTACCTCACTAGCAGAGTGGTTAGCATGTCGTCCCGAGGAGGCGTCATAAGTACCTTACTAGCAGAGTGGTTAGCATGTCGCCCCGAGGAGGCGTCATAAGTAACTCACTAGCAGAGTGGTTAGCATGTCGCCCCGAGGAGGCGTCATAAGTACCTTACTAGTAGAGTGGTTAGCATGTCGCCCCGAGGAGGCGTCATAAGTACCTTACTAGTAGAGTGGTTAGCATGTCGCCCCGAGGAGGCGTCATAAGTACCTCACTAGCAGAGTGGTTAGCATGTCGCCCCGAGGAGGCGTCATAAGTACCTTACTAGTAGAGTGGTTAGCATGTCGCCCCGAGGAGGCGTCATAAGTACCTTACTAGCAGAGAGGTTAGCATGTCGCCCCGAGGAGGCGTCATAAGTACCTTACTAGTAGAGTGGTTAGCATGTCGCCCCGAGGAGGCGTCATAAGTACCTTACTAGTAGAGTGGTTAGCATGTCGCCCCGAGGAGGCGTCATAAGTACCTCACTAGCAGAGTGGTTAGCATGTCGCCCCGAGGAGGCGTCATAAGTACCTTACTAGTTGAGTGGTTAGCATGTCGCCCCGAGGAGGCGTCATAAGTACCTTACTAGTAGAGTGGTTAGCATGTCGCCCCGAGGAGGCGTCATAAGTACCTCACTAGCAGAGTGGTTAGCATGTCGCCCCGAGGAGGCGTCATAAGTACCTTACTAGTAGAGTGGTTAGCATGTCGCCCCGAGGAGGCGTCATAAGTACCTTACTAGTAGAGTGGTTAGCATGTCGCCCCGAGGAGGCGTCATAAGTACCTCACTAGCAGAGTGGTTAGCATGTCGCCCCGAGGAGGCGTCATAAGTACCTTACTAGTAGAGTGGTTAGCATGTCGCCCCGAGGAGGCGTCATAAGTACCTCACTAGTAGAGAGGTTAGCATGTCGCCCCGAGGAGGCGTCATAAGTACCTTACTAGTAGAGTGGTTAGCATGTCGCCCCGAGGAGGCGTCATAAGTACCTCACTAGCAGAGTGGTTAGCATGTCGCCCCGAGGAGGCGTCATAAGTACCTTACTAGCAGAGAGGTTAGCATGTCGCCCCGAGGAGGCGTCATAAGTACCTTACTAGCAGAGTGGTTAGCATGTCGCCCCGAGGAGGCGTCATAAGTACCTTACTAGCAGAGAGGTTAGCATGTCGCCCCGAGGAGGCGTCATAAGTACCTTACTAGCAGAGAGGTTAGCATGTCGCCCCGAGGAGGCGTCATAAGTACCTTACTAGCAGAGAGGTTAGCATGTCGCCCCGAGGAGGCGTCATAAGTACCTTACTAGCAGAGAGGTTAGCATGTCGCCCCGAGGAGGCGTCATAAGTACCTCACTAGTAGAGTGGTTAGCATGTCGCCCCGAGGAGGCGTCATAAGTACCTTACTAGCAGAGTGGTTAGCATGTCGCCCCGAGGAGGCGTCATAAGTACCTCACTAGCAGAGTGGTTAGCATGTCGCCCCGAGGAGGCGTCATAAGTACCTTACTAGTAGAGTGGTTAGCATGTCGCCCCGAGGAGGCGTCATAAGTACCTTACTAGCAGAGTGGTTAGCATGTCGCCCCGAGGAGGCGTCATAAGTACCTCACTAGTAGAGTGGTTAGCATGTCGCCCCGAGGAGGCGTCATAAGTACCTCACTAGCAGAGTGGTTAGCATGTCGCCCCGAGGAGGCGTCATAAGTACCTTACTAGTAGAGTGGTTAGCATGTCGCCCCGAGGAGGCGTCATAAGTACCTTACTAGTAGAGTGGTTAGCATGTCGCCCCGAGGAGGCGTCATAAGTACCTCACTAGCAGAGTGGTTAGCATGTCGCCCCGAGGAGGCGTCATAAGTACCTCACTAGCAGAGTGGTTAGCATGTCGCCCCGAGGAGGCGTCATAAGTACCTCACTAGCAGAGTGGTTAGCATGTCGCCCCGAGGAGGCGTCATAAGTACCTCACTAGCAGAGTGGTTAGCATGTCGCCCCGAGGAGGCGCCATAAGTACCTCACTAGCAGAGTGGTTAGCATGTCGCCCCGAGGAGGCGTCATAAGTACCTCACTAGCAGAGTGGTTAGCATGTCGCCCCGAGGAGGCGTCATAAGTACCTCACTAGCAGAGTGGTTAGCATGTCGCCCCGAGGAGCGTCATAAGTACCTCACTAGCAGAGTGGTTAGCATGTCGCCCCGAGGAGGCGTCATAAGTACCTCACTAGCAGAGTGGTTAGCATGTCGCCCCGAGGAGGCGTCATAAGTACCTTACTAGCAGAGTGGTTAGCATGTCGCCCCGAGGAGGCGTGAGCCACTAGTTCGAATTCAGGTCGCTCCTCCCTCCCCCTTTTTTTGTAAATGAAAGAAGTTAAGGTAAAATCCACCCACATATCCCTTTCTCTCCACCCCCCCCTTTCTGTCCTAACTAGTCCAGATAAGTGATAGGATCATAGCGTATTGACAAAGCTCAACGCATGAAATAGTGCTAAACAAAAACAATTGATAAAAATATGATTAATCGCACAGATTTATTGTTGTTGGTCTAGATCTATTCCATATTAAATTACATGACTGAACCAAACTAATTGATACAATTACTCGTTTTTGATAATGAGGCTATGTTAAGCTGATTCTATCTAGACCTACTTTTACTAGTGGAGCATGGTGCTTAAGCTCTATGTTTTTGTTTTCTTGATTAATCCACCTAATTTGTGGTCTTCCCTTTGTGTAAAAAACAGCGTTTAAAGTTTTGCTAGCTACAGTCTTGCTGCAGTAAGTGCAAAGTAAAAAGCACATTTTAAATAAGAGAAGCTTACAATAGTAACATTAGAATTTCATTTATAGTTCAATTGAAAAAGTTGCTATTCAACTTCAAATAGAAATAAAAATAAGCCAGGCATTTCGCGGCTACTTTGCGTGCGGCCCGCTTAGCCACCTCAAGAATTATCAAAATAATGTTAAATTATCAAGTGTTTAGGAGTCACCACCAATTTTCAGGTAAAATATTTACTGCAAAAAAACGTAACAATCAACTTGATTGAACTTATGAACTATTTTTTAATGATCAGATTTTTTATAGTAAATAATTTCTCGAAAATTTCGTTTATTTATTAGCTTCAAATTATCTTTCAAGTTATCTTTTAAGTTTAGTGTTGATTTGTTAACTTTGTAATTGTTATTAATTGTTAATAATCACATTAAAAATAAGCCAGTTAGAGTTAGACTTACATTTGTCACAAATCATTTAGTGAAAGTTATTTTTATTAAGGAGTGTGTCGTTAAAGCTGCCGAAGTAATTTGTCCAGAAAAGGCGAAAGCCTTCAAAGCAATAACATTAACTAGGAACACTGTGGCAGATAGAATGAATGACACGTCAGTCAGCTTGCGTGAACAATTAAAGAACAAAATAGTTGATTTTGAATTCTTTTCATTGGCTCTCGATGTAACGGGTGTAGCACAGTTGGCTATATTCATAAGGGCCTGTGACAGGAATTTTAGAGCTACACGAGGAACTAGTTGAGCCCTTTTCTATGCATAACACCACAACAAGCGAGGGTGCATTTGAGAAATTACAGGAGGTGATAATAAAGTACAACTTTCCTTTGGTAAAGCCAGCTAGTCTAGCAACGGATGGCGCACCAATCATGATTGGGATTGGAAATGGTGTTAGCACAAAATTGCTTGGAAAAGTAAGAGAGACTGATGGCAATTTTTAATTTGCCCATTTTCAGTGCATCATTCACCAAGAAGCATTATGTACAAAGCAATGACAGTTCCAACATGTGTTAAGACCAGTTTTAGTCGCTATCACTTTTATTGTGACCGTGGCTTACATCATCGCCAATTTTCAATGTTTCTGGATGACGTTGGGCACGAATTTGATTGTGTTCCTTACTACACACAAGTCCGCTGGCTTTTCTTGATATAATGTATTGAAGAGATTTTTTGCACTGCGTGATGAAATTGTATTGTTTCTGAACATGAAAGGTGAACCTGTTGAACATTTCCAAACTGACGAATGGGTTTAAGATTTGGCATTAGCAGTTGATCTAACTGGGCTCCTACAAGACTTAAATAACATAACTTAAAGGTAAAGACACAATTGTCACAACTGCATGTGATGATGTGAAGTGCTTTCAAGCAAAGTTACGACTGTGGATAAACCAAATATCAAGAGAAAACCTTCTTCACTTCTCAACGTGATACTAAAAAGATTAAATACGACTGCAACATTTGGTAAAAATGTCCTACACCTGGAATCGTTATTAGATGCTTTCAATGACCGTTTTCGTGACTTTGTTTCATACGAGCACAAAGTTTCGTTGTTTGTATCTCCATTTTCAGTTGCACCTGAAAATGCTTGCTGATAATGTGCGACTAGAGCTGATAGAATGGCAGTTAGATTCTTTGTTGAAAGCGAAGTATATAGAAGTGGCTGTGCCAAAATTGTACAGGTATTTATCTGAATGGTACGTTGAATTTCGGAAATTCGCAGACATAATTCTTGCTGTTTGCTGCTTTCTCTGTGAGATGTTCTTTTCCATAATGAAAGCTACAAGCATCAGGACAACGAAAATAACGCGTAATCATAGTGATTTATTTTAATACAAAATAATAATATTAATAACTAAGGGACAGGTATACCATTAATTATTCTATTCTATTGTATTGTTTCTAATTTACATAAAAATAGTAGGCTGTTTTTTCCAACTGATTTTTGGCTGCGGCCATTCAGGTCGTAGTAAGTTTTTATGCGGCCCTTAATGAGTTTGACATGCCTGATGTTAGCCCCAATGTATTCAAAAGCATTCGCACATTTGGTTATTAAATAATCATAATTAACATATTTATGTCGAGCCCCCTACACCATGTAAAAAAATTTATTCAAAACTCGTTTCCCATCATTGTATTTGCATCTCGAAAATACAACAATGCTTTTTTCTCACCAGAGCTATTGTTCCATTTAATTAGGTCTAAAAGTAAAGTAAAGTTCCCCTTTCAGACCTTGAGATCTTTGGGGCAGATGATGTAAAGATCATCTGTTTCTGAGGCCCACGGTTAACGAGGGTGTCATGTGGCCAGCACAACGACAAACTGTCTTTCCTTTTTCACAACTAATACCAGGTAACCGTTTATACTTAGAGCTGGGTGGACTCAGAGGCACCCAAAGATCCCGAAATTAAAAATCCCATCTTCAGGATTCGAACCCGGAACCCAAGCGCTTTATCGCTCAGCCACTGCGCCTCCTTCATTTGGTAAATAGCAAGTCACGTGGTCACCGCAACAACCAGCAGGTCTTAACTCTCATCAGCAAATGTCAGGTTGGCCTTAGGTGTCAGGTAGGCACCTGATCTCAGATTGGATTATGGTGTCACATTGGCCTAGGTCCCATGATATCAGATTGGAATAAGGTGTCAGATCAATTGGCCTATACTGTCAGATTGGAATATGGTGTTAGGAAGGCGTAGGCCTATAATGTCGGGAACATTTCGGAACTCACCAGTGTATTTCTTAGGGGTCCTTAAGTATAGCTTAGCTTGTTTTACTATAGGTAAATCAGACCCTGCTCTTGATTCAAAACTTACTAGTCTAGTCACTCTAACTCCAGATGATAGGCCTACTAGATCTCTACCTAGATAAGACTTTAACAGTGTGACCATATGCTTCATATAGGCCAATCAACGACAACAACAACCAACGCTGTCATGAACCAGAGGGAGAATAGCACACCATTGTTCATTCTAGGCGAGATGGTTGTAATGGGGTGATCTAATTGATGGAGTACATAAAGCAATAGATAAAACTGCGCGGACACTAATGGCGCATTCATTCACCCAGTCAGGGAGTATTCATTGTGCACTTTCGTTCTGCAGTGTTCTCTCTTTTTGTCATTGTGCTCTGTTCCTGGTGTCTGGAGATCAGTCTCTACCCCGCCATCTTCTTTCCCCACTCGTGTACTGAACATTGAAATGATGAAATAAATAAAAAAAAAAAAAGAGTAGCTTGCAAGTGTTACAAGATATTAGGACCATTAAATTTCAATCACTTTACACGCGCTTCGATCTGCCGTGGAAAAAAAATTCTTCACAGTAATCGCCTCCACCATTTTCTTTTTAACGCTGCCTTCATCTCATTCTGTTCCTCTATCTCTTTCTTTTCATTCTTTCTATCTCAACTTTGCTGTCCCTCCCTCTATCTCTCTCTCTCTCTCCTCTTACTGCTATTTCTTTTCCTCGCTCAAGTATTCTTTCTTTTGCTTTTATTTGTCTGATCCTTTCATTCCTTTTTCGTAATCTTCTCTCTTTTTCACTCTATCCCTCTTTCTTTCTTTCACTCTTTTCATTTTTTAATCTTTACATTTTCTCTTTCACTCCTTTCCCCCCTCTCTCACCTCCATCTCTCTTCATCTCCAACTCCCTCTTCTTCTGTCTCTCTCTTTTCCTCCATTTCTATCTCCCATTCCCTATCTCTTCCTCCCTCTCTCCGAAAGCCTACCTCTATACACATTTTCTCACACTTCCTCCTTCACTCTTGTGCCTCATTCCTCATTTCCTCCTCCTTAGTTGCACTACTTTCTCCCTCCCTCTCCGTCTCATTCTTTTTCAATATCTCTCTTATCTCTCCTCTTTCCTCCCTATCCCTCTATTTCTGTTCTTTCAAATTCCTTATTCCACTTCTTCATTCTTCTCCCTCTTCTCTCTCTCTCTCTCTCTCTTTCACCCACACTCTCTCACTCTCTCAGCTCGCCCCATGTCCATTAAAAGTCAGGCCACTCCATCAAAAGAGAAGGACCAGACAGAGACCGATGGACGGCGCCTAGGCCGCGGGTCCCTTGTGTATAATCATGAAAGAAAAAATCTCGCGGTCTCGGAGTATTTCTTCCTAGTGTCTGACAACACTAGGCTCAATTCAAATAGATTTCTCCATCTAATAACAATCCAAAAGCACGGACACTACCAGCACAATGTGATTATAATCACAGCCTCAAATGTATTGCGTCGTAATTCAAACGCCTTTTTTATTCTTTCGATAATTATGTTCTCGAATCAAAATGTGACGAAAATATAATTAAGCGCTTTGTAAAAGACACTAAACCAGTGATGGGCAAACTCCGCCCCGCGATCCAGCTCAGGCCCACTGAAAAGCTTAATCCGGCCCGCCACTTGGTTTGCAGTAAAAAAAAAAAGGTAAATTACCTCTTTCAGACCTTGCGATCTATGGGGCAGATGATAAAAAGGTCATCTGTTTGCAGCAATGAATTAAAAATAATAATTTCACACACAATGTAAACCTTCTAGCTTATAACACGAATGCTTGTTGCATCTTTAATTCCAATGTGCAGGTTTGTAACAAGATGAGTCTACAAATCTCCGAATAAAAAAAAGTACAGCTGCTTTTAAATGTTTTTTTTTAAAGAAGAGTGGAGGTGGAAGTACTTTTTATAAAGTACACAAACCACTGACTGATGTTCAGGAAGACAGGAATTATGATGAAAACTTCAAAACTTGAAGTAATTTGAATTTGAAAGTAGATTTCAATGGTCTTAATGAAATCCAGTTTACCAAATTTAATATCAGAATTTGTGCATTGTTTACATCTTCTTGTATATCTATATGATAGCAGCTGAAGTGAGTAGCTTATGAAAACGGATAATTTCAGTAATGAAACTTTCAAAAAACTGTTTATAAAAAGATTGAAAGATTAACATTTTGGCTCGCTCTTAAAAATAACTAAGTCGTAATTTGAACCAAATTATTAAATATAAAAATTAAACTTTTTGTATTTCATTAAAAAAAAAATTTTGGCCCGCTTCTAAAAAATTGTACCAATCATTGCGCTAAAGGATATCATATAGAATCTACATAGCGAGTAAAGATTTTTCCTATTTTAGTTTGAAAAAACTTAGATCTAGGATCAAGGCATAGATATTGAATCTAAGTAGACCAAAAAGTTCTATAACTCATTGGGCCCTTGCAGATTAAGCTCAGTAGCGGCCTTAAGGGGTGGCATATATGGCGAGTGGGGCAATCGCCACAGGCCCCGCGCCTAAGTGGGGCTCCCCGATAGGAGATTCCATTGTCACGTCAGGTTCAAATACCAGACCAGTTGTCATAAACCAGGACTTGTTGCTCAATATTACCTGGCATGTTGATGTTAGCCACAAAGAACACAGATCCAAAATTTAAGGTGGAGAACACTTCGAGTTTATGTCGTTATAAGGCCCATACTACAGTACTTCAGCGTTAGAGGCGACGATCCCGTAAGCGTGACGTGGTACGATATATATATAGTCTTTCCTTACGTCTCAGGGCCCCGCCTATGACATTCGCCCAGGGCCCCGCGCACTGCTAAGGCCGCCTCGGATTAAGCTTGTAGGGCTAAGATGAAAGAGAAGTATTTTATTTTTCTTAAAGAGCAACTCAAAGGACGTGATAGTTTGCAGTCAAGCCTACGTCAGTCAAGCCTAAGTCAGTCAAGCCTACGTCAGTCAAGCCTAAGTCAGTCAAGCCTACGTCAGTCAAGCCTACGTCAGTCAAGCATACGTCAGTCAAGCGTACGTCAGTCAAGCCTACGTCATGTCAAGCCTACGTCAGTCAAGCCTACGTCAGTCAAGCGTACGTCAGTCAAGCCTAAGTCAGTCAAGCCTACGTCAGTCAAGCCTAAGTCAGTCAAGCCTACGTCAGTCAAGCCTACGTTTGAATTTCAATAAAGACTGGCATGTTTAAGATTTCTGGGCATCACGCAGTTGAAAAGTTTTCAAAGTTCTGAACACGTTTTATAATGTACAGAAAGTCTTTGCAGACGGGGGAGTAATGTAGTTATTACTGTACTAGCCTTACGACACTCTTGTTGGGTTAACCTTATAGGTATAGGGTTAACCTGACCTCACGAAACTCTGGTATAGAGCTAACAAGACATTATGAAACTCTGGTATAGAGTTAAACAGGCCTCACGAAACTCTGGTATAGGGTTAACCTGACCTCATGACATTATAGAATTATCCTGACCTCACGACACTCTGGTATAGAATTAACCTGGATCTCACGACACTCTAGTATAGAGTTAACCTGACCTCACGACACTATGATATAGAGCTAACCTGAGATAACCTTTACCTATCCCTTAGTCTGTTGGACCGTTGGGGCACCATCTTTCTCCACTTCTCTCTGTCTTTTGCCTTAGTTAGAACCCCTTTCAATGGCAGGCCCGTCCATTCTTTTATGTTGTCTCCCCATCGCTTTTTCTGTCTGCCTCTTCTTCTTTTTCCTGGTACTGTTCTATGAAGGAAGGTCTTTGCGAGCCTCCTAAGACCTTGTAATATGGCCATATATTTTTTAGCTTGCGTTTTTTTTTTACGACAGTTAGCAGGTCATCACGTGGTCCAATCGCTGCATTTAAACGGGCCTCACGACACTCATGGTATAGAGTTAACCAAGCCTTACCACACTCTAGCATTAGCCTGGAAACATAACACGCTATTATTTAGCTACAGAAAAGAGTGGAATTGACTTCTGCTATATTGAACAAATGTAATACAACACCCCCCCCCTCCTCTTTGTTAATTCTTCGTTTAACTGCCTTGTTACCCTCCACCCCCAAGATGACACACACTTTTCTAAGTCGTAAATGAATTCCTTAAACTAAATCTGGTTTTAAGACTAAAATCTAGGAACCTCGAAAAAAAAAAAAATGTAATGACGCGATTTAAAAAAAAAAATCCGTTTCATCGTTGAAGTGTAAACATTCAATTGTGAATGTCTTAATGAAATCATGAAAAGTAAACAGACTAATTAAATGCATTGATACTGACTATAAGCAGCCTAGAGAAATATCTAAACCCTATCTCCTTACTTTTTTATTTTCAAGAAGTGATAGGGACAAAAAGAGAATGTCTAGGGAAAACTTGGGGGTTGGACGGCCTCAGCTGTTGTAGAGGGAGATAATGAGATCTCCTGGCTTGGTTTGGTTTGTAATTTCCACCGTCTGCAATTAAAACAAGAAGTTATTCCCCTTAGTAAGCTCCCTGGCAATTGCTAATCATTTTTTCCCCGAGCTTTATTGAATTAACTTGAATTCAGTCAGCCGTCGAGGAGACAGGCCAAAGTCGTCTTGATCTTCTTCATTCCTCGCCTGAACTAACACAGACGTAAGAGGGAATACTCAGCTATATCAACGGCACTAACACAGCTACATCATTGGCACTAACGTAGCTACATCATTGGCACTAACACAGCTACATCATTGGCACTAACGTAGCTACATCATTGGCACTAACGTAGCTACATCATTGGCACTAACACAGCTACATCATTGTCACTAACTCAGCTACATCATTGGCACTAACACAGCTACATCATTGGCACTAACACAGCTACATCATTGTCACTAACTCAGCTACATCATTGGCACTAACACAGCTACATCATTGGCACTAACACAGCTACATCATTGGCACTAACACAGCTACATCATTGGCACTAACACAGCTACATCATTGTCACTAACACAGCTACATCATTGTCACTAACACAGCTACATCATTGTCACTAACTCAGCTACATCATTGTCACTAACACAGCTACATCATTGGCACTAACACAGCTACATCATTGTCACTAACACAGCTACATCATTGTCACTAACTCAGCTACATCATTGGCACTAACACAGCTACATCATTGTCACTAACACAGCTACATCATTGTCACTAACTCAGCTACATCATTGGCACTAACACAGCTACATCATTGTCACTAACACAGCTACATCATTGTCACTAACACAGCTACATCATTGGCACTAACACAGCTACATCATTGGCACTAACACAGCTACATCATTGTCACTAACACAGCTACATCATTGGCACTAACACAGCTACATCATTGTCACTAACACAGCTACATCATTGTCACTAACTCAGCTACATCATTGGCACTAACACAGCTACATCATTGGCACTAACACAGCTACATCATTGGCACTAACACAGCTACATCATTGGCACTAACACAGCTACATCATTGGCACTAACACAGCTACATCATTGTCACTAACACAGCTACATCATTGTCACTAACTCAGCTACATCATTGTCACTAACACAGCTACATCATTGTCACTAACATAGCTACATCATTGTCACTAACATAGCTACATCATTGTCACTAACACAGATACATCATTGGCACTAAGGTAGCTACATCATTGGCACTAACACAGCTACATTATTTGCACTAACTCAGCTACATCATTGGCACTAACGTAGCTACTTCATTGGCACTAACACAGCTACATCATTGTCACTAACACAGCTACATCATTGTCACTAACACAGCTACATCATTGGCACTAACACAGCTACATCATTGTCACTAACATAGCTACATCATTGGCACTAACACAGCTACATCATTGGCACTAACACAGCTACATCATTGTCACTAACACAGCTACATCATTGGCACTAACATAGCTACATCATTGGCACTAACACAGCTACATCATTGGCACTAACACAGCTACATCATTGGCACTAACGTAGCTACATCATTGGCACTAACACAGCTACATTATTTGCACTAACTCAGCTACATCATTGGCACTAACGTAGCTACTTCATTGGCACTAACACAGCTACATCATCGGCATTAACATAGCTACATCATTGGCACTAACACAGCTACATCATTGGCACTAACATAGCTACATTATTGGCACTAACACAGCTACATCAACGGCACTAACATAGCTACATTATTGGCACTAACACAGCTACATCATCGGCACTAAAACAGCCACACCAGCCACATCATTGGCACTAACACAGCTACATCATTGGCACTAACGTAGCTACATCATTGGCACTAACTCAGCTATATCATTGGCACTAACACAGCTACATCATTGGCACTAACACAGCTACATCATTGTCACTAACACAGCTACATCATTGTCACTAACATAGCTACATCATTGGCACTAACACAGCTACATCATTGGCACTAACGTAGCTACATCATTGGCACTAACACAGCTACATTATTTGCACTAACTCAGCTACATCATTGGCACTAACGTAGCTACTTCATTGGCACTAACACAGCTACATCATCGGCATTAACATAGCTACATCATTGGCACTAACACAGCTACATCATTGGCACTAACATAGCTACATTATTGGCACTAACACAGCTACATCAACGGCACTAACATAGCTACATTATTGGCACTAACACAGCTACATCATCGGCACTAAAACAGCCACACCAGCCACATCATTGGCACTAACACAGCTACATCATTGGCACTAACGTAGCTACATCATTGGCACTAACTCAGCTATATCATCGGCACTAACACAGCTACATCATTGGCACTAACACAGCTACATCATCGGCACTAACACAGCTACATCATTGGCACTAACGTAGCTATATCATCGGCACTAACACAGCTACATAATTGGCACTAACTCAGCTATATCATCGGCACTAACACAGCTACATTATTGGCACTAACACAGCTACATCATCGGCACTAAAACAGCCACACCAGCCACATCATTGGCACTAACACAGCTACATCATTGGCACTAACGTAGCTACATCATTGGCACTAACTCAGCTATATCATCGGCACTAACACAGCTACATCATTGGCACTAACACAGCTACATCATCGGCACTAACACAGCTACATCATTGGCACTAACGTAGCTATATCATCGGCACTAACACAGCTACATAATTGGCACTAACTCAGCTATATCATCGGCACTAACACAGCTACATTATTGGCACTAACACAGCTACATCATCGGCACTAACACAGCTACATCATTGGCACTAACGTAGCTACATCATCGGCACTAACATAGCTACATTATTGGCACTAACATAGTTACATTATTGGCTCTAACACAGTTACATTATCGGCACTAACACATTACATCATTGGCACTAACACAACTACATCATCGGCACTAACATAGTTACATTATTGGCACTAACACAACTACATCATCGGCACTAACATAGCTACATTATTGGCACTAACATAGTTACATTATTGGCTCTAACACAACTACATCATCGGCACTAACACAGTTACATCATTGGCACTAACACAACTACATCATCGGCACTAACATAGCTACATCATTGGCACTAACACAACTACATCATTGTCACTAACACAACTACATCATCGGCACTAACACAACTACATCATCGGCACTAACATAGCTACATTATTGGCACTAACACAGCTACATCATCGGCACTAACATAGCTACATTATTGGCACTAACATAGTTACATTATTGGCTCTAACACAGCTACATCATCGGCACTAACATAGCTACATTATTGGCACTAACATAGTTACATTATTTGCACTAACACAGCTACATCATCGGCACTAACACATTACATCATCGGCACTAACACAACTACATCATCGGCACTAACACAGCTACATTATTGGCACTAACACAGCTACATCATTGGCACTAACAGTGGCGTAGCTAGGGTGAGGAGAGGGAGGGATGGGGAGAATTGTAAAATCCACCCTAATGAGTGTTTCTTTTTAACATTGAGGTCAAGCCCCCCGGGCCCCTAAATGATGGCGAATTCCTAGCTACGCCCCTGATTCGGCATGTGTGGTTGTGTGGACTAAAACACATATCAACTGGTGAGAACACCCGACTTGAGCTGAATTGTGGTTGCTGAGCTGCTAAACGCAGCAAAAAGTTTATGGATGAAATGTTTGAAATACTTCCAAATGAGCATGCATGACTAGATGAACACATGGACTTCATTATCTTCTCTTTTAAATGGACGTCTGTCAGATAAAAGGTATGCTCATCAATTTGCATAGAACACAGCCTAAACTTGCGCAAGATCCATATTGGAAACGTCATGTATAGCAGAGGTTCTCAAACGTTTTTGACTCGGGGAACCCTTTGCATAGTCTAAAAGTGCAAACGGACCCATAAGTAAAAAAAAAAAACCAAACCCACGTTTAGTAGGACTACATAGGTTACAAATGTAGAAAAAAAACACATTATGTTCTACTCTTTATATATTGACCTTTTAACTTTTAAAATAATATTAAAAAAATTAATGATATGGGTGCGGTGGATGAGATTTTATGAGTATATTTATGCCCGGCACAATGTTTGTAATTAGCGACCACAAATCTCAAAAATAAAGCTGAAGAAGAAGAAGAAGAAGAACGAGAACAAATCTCTAGCCAGTTTCTTGTGACAAGGTTCATTACTGTAATAAATCCATGTTTTACCAAATAAGAAGATGCGAAAGCACACATTTCTGTACCCATAATACTGGATATAAAATTGTATTCTGGTTTTAAAACCAGAACTTTCGGAATAATTTTCAGACATTGGTTTCAGTTCCTCGTTTAAGGATATTTCCATAAACTAAAGAAACTCTTCAAAACTTTGGTTTAAGTCGTCATAGAACAGTATTAGACATATTAAACAGCACAGCGAGGCGAGTTGACTGTTATTCAGATTATCCGATCGGATGAACTGGTTTTTAGCGAAGAAGTTATGTTATACAATTTTATTCTTTCTGTGGAACCCCTACGGTTGTCTCTAGGGCCCCTGGGGTCCGTGGACCACAGTTTGAGAATCTCTGATGTAATAGTACATCATTCCACGCTTCAAACTTCGTAAACAGTGAAAATATTTCTCTTGGCAGTCCACCATAAAATGTCTGTTTATTTAAATGTGTTATATTGTGTAAATTATGAGCACACAGACTGTTTTTTAGCGGCCCCCGAGAGTGGAAAAGTCGCTATTAGTTTTGTGTGGAATGTCTGTCCGCCCGTCCGTCCATCCGTCCCGTTTAGATCTCGTAAACTAGAAAAAATAGTGAAAATCTGACATCATACTATTTTAGACCATTCAAAGTTCTGATGCAACGGACACTTTTTTTTCCACTTATATAAGCAGTTGTTTTTTTCATAAAAATACACCACTTTTACAACTATTCACTATTAATAGTAACAAACACGGAAGGCTCTTTAGTAGGGAGATAACCATTTACCATATTTTTAACACATCTATGCGAATGGTTTTAGATTTTTGGTCAAAAAAAAATATTTTTTTTTTACTTGTGTAAAATTTCTAAGTTAAGTAAGTTCTGTCACACTATTACATTTACAAAGAAAAAAATAAAAATGTTTCCTTTTTTTCAAAGAGAAAAAAATCTATTTAGTATGCATATAAGTTGGACATAATTTAAAACAGCAATTCATATGTAGTTCTACATATTATCACGCGAACTACCACTGGGATACTTATGCGTACAAAAAATCAGAAGTAAAGAAAAACAATAGTTTTTTTGTACGGAAATGTTTTTTTCTTGAAGAATAAGAAATTGACCCTTTACAAAACGATTAGATCAATAGGGTTTGTTGGACTAGTCCGTTTCGTTTCTTTGATTAAAAAGTATTGGGCCGGAAGTCGCTTTTTTCCCTATATATCTTTGTATTTTTCAGTTCTCTTTTTAAATTAAACTGACATTATTATGCTATAATTTTAAGTGTACCTGATAGAGAAAAAAATTCTGCATAAAAATACGGGTAGTTGGGATATAACCCGATAGAGGCTATAAAAAGAAAAGACCTGAAACTAGCGCGTGAAACTACACATTTACAGTACTTTATTTTATGAGTATTTTACCCAAGATCTGTGTTGTTTTTTTTAGGACTAGCTTATTTCATGTACCCGGCATTTTCCGATACACAATTTCATACACAAAATAATTGTTCAAAAAAAATTGTAGTGATTTTAAACTTTAAATGATTACTTAAAAAGGTGTTACTCTAATCAATTTTGAATATTATTTTGTTATGAATGTCACTGTTTATTTTGTGTCTGTTCTAGTTTCTTAAATTTTTCTTGAGTAAAGGGGTCGTTTTTCTCTTAATGGGTATACCTGATTTCTCCAAGCAGCCTTTGTAAGATATTGGTCCTAAATAATGCTATGTTTATAAACGAAAAATCGCATGGCTGCATTATGATGAATGTAGGCCTACGTGTTAGTTCAATATATTTTATATTACTAGGTAACTATAAATAACCGCATAAATAGACGTAAGTTTAATTTTTTTCTGTTAGATAAAGTCATATGGCAAATTTTTGTTTATATCCTAATTCTAAAAAAGGAATAATAATAGAATTATACAGTAAAAATAATCACCAAGTTTTTCTTTTAATAGTTTTGAAAGTTTGAGTTTGTGTTTTCGCAAATGTACACAAGCTACACTATGAGTCAGTCCATCTCTTCTAATTGTTTAGAAATGAGTGTAAAAATGTAGGCTTCGATATTTTTAGCCTGAATTTAAGAAGTTACAAACTTCAAACAACTAATATATTGCCTCTTTCATAAAACTTTGTACTTAAAAAATAAATGTATCCAATGCTCGAAATCCTGCTTGTATACTTAGGCCCTATTTAAATCGATCCGGTATCAATGTATTAAGTAGCAATAACCCCGCAAAACAAAATTAAATGAAAGAAGATTGAGATATACATATATTTTTGTGACGGTACGCATCGGTAATGGGTACCGGCACCTTTTTTCAATGTCGGGAAAAATGATTACTTTTCTTGTAATTCAACGTTAATTGTTAATTTATTATTAGTTGAAAGTTAGGCAATCTATCGCTGAGTACCGGAGCCTCTTTTTTATTTTTACAAAAAAAAAAGCACTTTATATACATTCAGCCGACATGCCTTATTATTAAAAACACCTCTATGTGAACTTCTCAATCATCTAGAGTCTTAGACAGTCATTATTTTAGACTAGATTTAAGTAGAGTCTAGACCTAGATTTAGTAGGCCTATTATTATAAAAAAAATAGTAATAATAATCAGTCATTATAGACATCATTCGCAATTTTATTATTAGGTCTAGGCATTGAAAAGTAAATCTATTAATAAAGTATAATAGATCTAAGTCTAAGTACTAACTTATTAAATAAGTCATTATAAGTAGAAGTATTATAATGAATATTGTATAGATCTAGATTATAGATAGATCTATAGATAGATCTCTAGTTTAGTAGATTAAGTATAGAGTATAGTAAACGTATTACAGTATTATTAGATCTATGTCTTATTTCTATATCTAATAATTAAAAAAATTTAGTCTTTATTAATATCTAGACTTTTTTCTAATAAAAACTGACTATAGGAATAGGCTAGACTCGGCAATCTAGTCTCAAGATAGAATCTATACTATTACTAGATCTATTCGATTTTTATATATAGATCTAGACTAGAATTAGATTATATATCTAAATATACTAAAGGAGAGATGATATGAGGTGTTAGCTAATAGCGTTGCACAAGAAACAAACCTGGGTTTTTTCTAAACTCTAATACTTGGTATGTAATAGTAAAACAGCACCTACCTAAATAAATCGTAACTAGCAATCAAAAACCTATATTTATTGTAGTATATATAGGTCTGTGGTTGAATATTATATAGCCTTCGTAACTTCTTCTATAGAGAAATGACTTTTGTAATCTCTTTAACTGAAAATTGGGCTATTCGTGTCTGACACATATATATTTTTTATGTTCAGCAACAAACCCTATTATAAGACATCAGTCAGGCCAGATTCACATCTAACTTCACATTCATTTTCACCTATCCCTTGGTCTGCTGGACCGTTGGGGCCCACACAAGATCTGTCAAACTTCTTTCTCCATTCTTCTCTGTCATTTGCATTTGAAAGAATTTCATTCTGATGTTCTTTCTGAAAATATCGAAACCTGCTTTTTCACATGCCTGTGTGGACCACTTCGGGGGCCGATTTAGAGTTTGTGTTTCCACACAAACTGTCTTTGTAATCTTGTTATATTTTTATTTTCGCTATTAATTCAGATATCATATTAAAATAAACAAATAAAAATTATCTGTTTGGCCAGTCTTTATATTTGTGTCTATAGTCACGATCTTAAAAAGCAAAAATCAATATTTACTTTGTGTATGCCAGTGATCCCCGGTTTTGTCATTAAAATGGCGGTTAGACGAATGGACGATTGCGCCTGTGGGAAAAGTAGTTGGGGGGGGGGGATGACGAAAAGGGGGCCGGGAAAAAGGGGGATTCTATTTCTGTCAGTTTCTTTCAATATATGTTTGAACCTAAACCTGACATAACGTGGCTGAGCTTAGCTTCACCTGGTACATGAAGTCTCAAAGGAATCTTATATTTTATTTCTTTCAAGACATGACAGGAAATGTGAGGCCCGCTGACAGGGCGCTAAATGAGGAGAAACCTGGGGAGGGGGTGAAGAATACCTTTAAGTAGCAGTACAGTTAATGATTGTCTTTATAGGTAACCAGAAACCTTTGACCTTTTGTTTCATCTCATCCGACTCAAGTTCTCGACATATCAACGATGGCGTGGCTTCCAGTAACCTGTGCCGACGTGAGGACAACAGTGGTGTCTACTTTATTGTCATCGCGAATACAAAAGTGGTTCTTACATTATAGATCTATATGTCATGGAAGAAACAGCAGTGGTTCTTACATTATGTATGCCATGGAAGAAACAACAGTGGCTCTTACATTAAATATGCCTTGGAAGAAACAGCAGTGGTTCTTACATTTTGCATTTGATGGAAGAAACAAAAGAAGCTCTTACTTTATATATGTCATGGAAGAAACAACAGTGGTTCTTACATTATATTTCTCATGGAAGAAACAGCAGTGGTTCTTACATTTTGCATTTCATGGAAGAAACAACAGAGGTTCTTACTTTATATATGTCATGGAAGAAACAACAGTGGTTCTTAACTTTGCATGCCATGGAAGAAACAACAGTGGTTCTTACATTATGTATGCCATCGAAGAAACCATCGAGGTTTTTACATTAAGAATTTCATTGTGGAAAAAAAAAAGGTTCTGACATTATATATGTCGAAGAAGAAGCAACAGAAGTTCGTACACTATGTAGGTCATGAAAACAACATCAGAGGTGTTAACAATGCCTGTGGTTGAGAAAACAACGCTGTATTTACACACAGAGATACGATTAAAAAGGAGAAAAATCTGACCCAGGAAACTACTGACCAGTATCACTAACCATCATCGCGTGTAAAATCCTAGAACACATAATATGTAGCAACATCATAAACCACTTAGACAAACATAATGTCCTCACACCATACCAACATGGCTTTAGGAAATATAGATCATGTAATACACAACTAATAGGACTAATTGATGATTTTTCAAAAGGTTTAGATAACAGTGAGCAAATAGATGTTATCTTATTAGATTTTTCCAAAGGCTTTTGACAAAGCTCACCTCCATCGTTTGCTAAAAAAAATTAAAATATTTTAGCATTGGTGGTCCATTGCATCACATTGATTTTTTTTTTTTAGAAGTTCGTTATTCGTTTTAAAATCTCTACAAATCTTTATGTTTTTCTTATCTAAGTTTTTTTTTAGGTTCCATTATTGCTCTCCTATATCTCCTCACTTCCTGCCCTATAGATCACAAGGTCTGAAAGTGGCACTTTACTTTGCTACATTTCCTCATATGGATTTCTTGTATGTTTCTCTCGTACTGTATTTTATTGCTAAAATGCGAACAGCATCTATTTACAAAAAAACAACAACAAACAACAACAACAAAGAGGAAAGAGCAGATTACTGCAATTACTGCAAATATATATATAAAAAGATGTCTGGTTGGTATCAAAAGTTGAAATACGAGCAAGTGCAAGATATACGATATTCTAAGATTGAAGAATTCTAAACAAAACTAATGTACTGAATGATCTAATGATGCACTTTATTGTTTTTAAAAATTTGTTGTAGGCAATTGATCCATCGAAGTTTATCTGAACAAGTTTCTAGCAATGAAACGGAGACACACTGCACACACCAGACACTTTGAAATTGCCACATCTAATCTATATTATAGTTGTCAAATACCACTGTATCAAAAAATCTCTTTAACTGCAAAGAGCATCAGATTAAATTTCGTATAGAGGTTCCTTTTACCACTTAGGTGCTTGCTAATTGCTGTGACGTTTTTTGTCAAATTCGCAACCTGAGCACCGCAATTTGCAAGAAATCGCAAGCTTCCTAATTGACTTTATGTTTGGTATTTCCCCAGTAAGACCGCATTCTTTATTCAAAACATAAATAGAAATAGTTTTAAAAAAACTTCTTGTATTTTTTTTAAAGCATTTTTTGTTTCTTTCTCACCAAGTCAATTTATAACTTATTTAGCCACGTGATAATATTGACAAATCAATGAAAAAAACGTATCTAATGACAGCCTTTATGGATTACGTAATTTGTATAGAAGAGAAAGAGAATCACGTGGCTAAATGTTGTTAGTTTACGATTGGTGAATGAGGCCCATTTGCCCTTACGTCATTTCCACTTCCTTTTAGAAACAATTCAATTGGTGCCTTCGGAAAATGCTTTTTTTTTTGTTCATCTAGATCTGAGGGGGTCTAAAGAAATATTTTCGATATCATCGCCTGCCTTTTTTTTTTTTTTTTTTTAAAGGAAACCTCAGAATTTGCGCTATTCAGTTTTAGCTTTATCATCATAGGAATCCTTGGGCCTTATGCCTCTTGTCTTTGCCTCTTTTTTGGGCTTTATATGCCTCTTTTATGGGCCATCTTGCCTCTTTTGTGGGCTTTTTTTTTTTTTTTTTTTTTAATGTTTTTATTTGTAAGTTACCATAATTCACAAGTATTAAATCATAAACAATTGAAAAGTGATTAACCTAAAAATATAATAACAGTAATAGAAATATTATTTAATATCAAAAACATACTACCTAACCAATGAACCCCCTAAAGACAGAAATATGATACAAGTATACTCTACTCTAGAACAATCAACACAATATCAGATATCCCTGACCCCCAACACCCTATTTCTGAAAAACTACATGCCTTACGATAAAAAGGATGTGGTCTAGAGTTTCCGACATGGGTAAAATTACCTTAAGTGCTATATCTAGAATTCAAAAGCTGAAATAGGTGTGGTGAGAGGGATATTGCATAAAGTTAGGGGTTTTTCATTATAAAAAAATTAAATAGGGCAAGAAAATTGTCAAACCGGGTGTTTGTGTGTGTGAGTATAAATATATATTGATATTGAAGAAAAGTCCAAAGAAAATTCTGAGATTATACGTAGGACGAAATTTCTTTTTTGGTATGTGCCGGAAGGCGGTTGGGGGGGGGGACTGAGCGGATAAGTAAAAATGATATTAGAATTCATGGGCCAAAAGCAAGTGTGCGTGTGTGTGTCGGGTTAGGGGGGGGCGATATAAAGGGGTTGTTCCAAAAAGAAAATATTTAAGAATACAAACATATAAGAATTAAAGGTTACCGCACGGACATATATTCTACCTAGACTGGACATAGATATCTCCAACACTACACCAAATGTCGTGTAAAACTTCAAAAACGCTGAAACAATGCGATGTTTTGTGAAGTAGTTCTAAGAAGTAGTTTTACTTTCAACCCTAACATATAATTGCTTAGATCTAGATCTAGTAATTGAACATCGAAAGTAAGAGCACACTCGTCTCCTAATTATTATTTTGCAATTTTTAGATACATAATCTAGAAAGATCGAGGTAATCAATCTATTTAAACGTACATGAGATGATTAAATGCAACAGACTTGAATTATTTCTATCTAGGGATTTTCGAAACATTATCTCAATGAAAACTAACAGGAATTGGCTTTATATCATAGATCTGCGTGAATATATAGTTCTGTGATTAATAGCCCATTCTATTTAAAATCCTCAAAATGGAATTGCATTATTTCCAAAATTTGAAAACTAAAGATCATTACTTTTCTAAGACAGAAATGTGTGATTTTCCAAGATTCGTGGCGACTTCCCTTACATCTTGAAAAAGAGTTATTTACATAGCAATATAAGTATATATATTTGTTTATTTATTTATTTACATATAGGTCTGGGATCTGAATAAATTACATGATAAATAGACAGTGAAATACTTTTGGAGTTTTTCATTCGTGGCGGATTACTATAAATAGCTGTGCAGAAAACAGGCAGTGTTGATTAGCTCTGTAATTGAGTAAGTATTCGATTCAATTATGTGCACTTTTTAGCTCTGTAAAATAAAATTTCTAAGCTCCTTTGGTTGTAGCATCAACACATTTAAATTACTTAGTTGGCAACATAGATCTATTAATATATCGTCCTTGACCTTGTTTAGAATCGAAATCGTATCGTGAAAATCACAAATTCCTTAATTTTTGGGACTTTAAGACATTCGCATTATTTTTTTTTAATATTTATATATATAATGTACTACAATATGTTTCAAGATGACATGACCAACGTCTAATCTTTTGACTCAGAACCGGACACAACAGAATGAGACAACATATGTTCCGAAAACTAAAAATTGGAACCAGTGAAATCTGCCCTTGTGGAGTGTCACCAGAAAATGCTGACCATGTCCTTCAAAACTGAATTCTTTATCAAGAGGCCCGAATAAGACACTGGCCCCAAAACACCCCAATAGAAAGAAAACTATATGGAGAGCTGCCTGATTTGGAAAACACTGCGCAGTTAATCTCATATATTGGTCTAATCATCTGAACGCTCCAACATAATTAATAATGAGAACGAAGAAGATAGATGTTTCATGAGACTTTGCCTTTTCTCAAAATTCCAAAAGTACTAAAACAAATCTAATTAAAGGTATTTTTTACAAAGATATAATACTAAGGATTGTCTAGGAGTCTGAAGATTAAGGAGGAATGCAGGTGGCTACACAGTCCCAGCTGCGACCTTCATATTTTGCTACATCCAACACAGAGATAAACGTTGTCTGCCGGTGGTCAGCTTCGGTTTTCTTTCCGTCGTCTACGTTTTTGTCCTCGGCAGTCGATTTTCTTTTCGTCTTATATACCATATATCCAACTGTGTCTCATATACCATATATCCAACTGTGTCTCATATACCATATATCCAACTGTGTCTCATATACCATTTATCCAACTGTGTCTCATATACCATATATCCAACTGTGTCTCATATACCATATATCCAACTGTGTCTCATATACCATATATCCAACTGTATCTCATATACCATATATCCAACTGTGTCTCATATACCATATACACAACTGTGTCTCATATACCATATATCCAACTGTGTCTCATATACCATATATCCAACTGTGTCTCATATACCATATATCCAACTGTGTCTCATATACGATATATCCAACTGTGTCTCATCTACCATATATCCAACTGTGTCTCATATACCATATATCCAACTGTGTCTCATATACCATATATCCAACTGTGTCTCATATACCATATATCCAACTGTGTCTCATATACGATATATCCAACTGTGTCTCATCTACCATATATCCAACTGTGTCTCATATACCATATATCCAACTGTGTCTCATATACCATATATCCAACTGTCTCGTTCGGAAGTCGCCTGCTGCCAGGTGCTCTCTTCTATGTAAATTAAAGCTAGCTTTAGGGCTTTTTTGTTTTTGTTACGCCGACCCCCATTCAGCTGATCAAGAAGGAGAGACATTTCGTGGTTGGCCCCTCTTATGGAATTTGTTCCATGCCCAGCGTACTAATTAAATGATTAGCAGTCCCTGTATTAATACTGAAAATACAACTTATGTATGTGCCAGTTACGTCAAATAACTTCTCAACATTTTGTTGTATAGAAAAATATGAAGTATAAGCGAAATATTAATACTAGTATTCAAATTAGAAGATCAGAACTTGGCTCATGGGAATAAATTATTTAATTAGACTTTTTCATGTATGTGTGTGTATGTGCACGAGAGATAGATAGATAGATAGATAGATAGAGAGATAGATACATAGATACATAGATAGATAGATAGATAGAGAGAGAGAGAGAGAGAGAGAGAGAGAGAGTTTCACTTTAACCTTTATTTGATGAACTTTAACTAAAAATATTTCATCGCAATGAACTTTGACCCATAAAACTTTCCCCCGTTAGGAGAGAAATGCGATATTTAATTTAAAAAAAAATCAGTTGAAATCACAATCGGGTAGTTTTAAATTGCAAAAAGAAAAGGTATTGCTATCAGACTTAATGAGGACCCACAGGAAATACAATACAGATCGTGCCTCCTGGCAAACCTTAAGTTATTGGTGTATCTTCAATTGTAACCTTTTTTTTTTTTCTAGTCGAACTTTTTCTCCATTTAGGCCCCACCCCACTCCCCGAGTTCTTCAACTCTGTCGCAATGACATTTAGGATGACAGTGCTGCAGACACTGGATCAGCACCAGGTGTCTGGTTACCGCCAAGCGGTCAAAGAATATCCAGGTGAAAATGGAAATGAAATGATGCCGTGTTTTTGTCTCTGAAAGGTAAACCCTCGAGGCTGAATAGACAATATTACGGTGGAACCTGAGCTACCCGAACACCGGTAAAGAAAAAAAAAGAGAGGGGGGGGGGAGGATGGAGTAGATGACGAGAAAGAATTAAAAAAACAAACAAACAGAAAAACAAAACAGATATATGTAAAGATTTGTTTGCTTGAAGATATGAGATATATTTCATACAGAACATTTTTCAAAACCCGTTAAGACAACGGATTGGATATTTGAGGATTCATTCTTTTATGACTACGATGGGATTACCTTGCAATTAATAAGAGACATTTAATTATCGACCATTCTTGCAGCGTCGTTGAAATGAGATGAAGTCTGTCAAGAGAATTAAAAAAAAACACAAAAAAAAAACAATAATCAGTACGTATTAAATTTCATTTTGTTTGACTTGGAGGATAATAATTTATTCGCGCCAGCCAATGAAATCCCGAGTTGCGAATTCTGCGCGGAACTACTATACGTTTCCCACGAATCAGCGTTCGACACATCTCCAAAGAAAACAGCCAATCACAACTCGCGGATTTTGATTAGGTTTCATAAAAATTACCTACCAATCACAAAACTGTTTGTTTAATGCTGTTGAAAGTTTTTGTTTTTTTTCATTTTTTTTTATAAGGTATGTATTTGAGTGACATTAGTGAGTTCTATCTATCTCGTGTTGAAACTTAACCCGATAGACAAGGGGAGAAACATGACTTGAAAAAAACAAACAAACCTCTAAGTGAAATTTGAAATGGCCAGATCTTATTTTAATTATCTTGATGACAAGAGTAAAAAAAAAAGAAAGAAATAGAAAGTTATTTACGACGGACTTTATGTCATGTTTTTGACAGTACGTGATTAGAAAAAGTATTATTCTTTTCAATATTGAGACTTACATAAACTCTCACTCAAACATTATCTCTGGAAAAAAGTCGAAATAAGTTGTTGTTTTTTTCCTCCACCAAACATACACGTGACATCCATAGGAGCCACAGCTAACAGAAGCTCCTGTCTTCATAGAATCCTTGTCCCTACAATACAGTTATACCCCCCCCCCCAAGTAGGCAGATAGTAAATGTGCCTTTAGAATACTATTTTATATTATACATAAAGACTAAAGTAGAAAAAAAGTACATTTTGCCTTTCAGACCTTGTGGTCTATAGGGTAGATGATTCTGTGGCCTACAGTTAACGAGGGTGTCATGTGACCAGCACAACGACCAACCGCCTTTACTTTTCCCCAAATAATGTCAGGTACCCATTAGAGCTGTGTGGATTCAGAGGCGCCCGAAGATCCAGAAATTAAAAATCCCAGTCTTCACCAGGATTCGAACCTCAAACCCCTGTTCGGAAGTCAAGTGCTTTACAGCTCAGCCACCGCGCCTCCATAAATAAAGACTACTACATTTATTTCACTTTATCTCAAGTTGATTTTGTCTATATTGTAATGTAAAAGTTCTATTTAGTATTGTTCACAAATTGGTTATTCAAGTTGTTTCAAGCTTATACAAGTTAAAATATAATTCGCCTACCAGCAGTTTGGGGCTACAAGTCAACGGCCGTCCACAAAAACTCTTCAACACGGCAATGAGAACGCATAAGAAGAAGAAGAACCGTCTCTACAACTGTCCAAGTGGGCATCGAGCTGAACAAAATATTTCTCATGTAGACCTGATTTAAAGAAAGACCAACTTCTCTCACACTCTGACTATATTACTTTGGCCCATGGCCGAAAACGTTTCTCATCCGGAACAGGGTTTCATCGTCAAATCAACAACAGTGCTGGGCAATCCTTTTAGGTCAGGAGCCAAATAACTTTCCGATAAACTCGTCACAGGCTATTGGATACTTTTTACAAAGTTTATATCAACTCACTCTGTCTGTCTGGTAAAAAGTTTGAACACATTTTTTCTCCCATTTTCCGTTCGCGGATTAAGTCAAAACTTTTCATAATTACTTATTGAACCTGACAAGACACGAATCAATAAAATAAAATAAACCAATTAGTTACTTAATTATTGTGATTAACTATTTTGTTTGATATCGAAATAAGGGGAATAAATAGTACTAAATGAGAGATGTGGATGTATATATGGATTTGATTTCCTTATTACGTTTTGGAATTTATTTTCTCCCACTTCCCATTCTTGGATACAGTTGAACTTTGATAAGCTTTGTTTTTAAAAAGTATTCTTTTTTTTTCCATTGCTTTTTTGTTTCCTCCTTTTATAGACTTTTAGATCTAGACTTACAAGTCTGTGCGCAAAATTTTCCTGAACATTAATTTAATCATGTAACTATACTAACTAAAGGAACAACGACTTCTGTATGTCCATAAAAAATACAAAAGGAATTTTGGCCTCGATCGCGAGATTTACCCGTGTTGATGAGAACCTTTGTATGGTTCTTTAAAAACAGATTCTTTAAAAACTTACTTGTGATCATCTGACTCTAAATGTATGTTTTCGGTGATTCGAGCGTTGGGTATTTTCTACTAGATCTGGTGCAACTTTATGTGCTACTTGCAGATATAGTTACATGCGTAAATACCCGAACACGTATTGCTTGTTCAAGATAAATATTTTCTAGTTCTCTAGCCAAATTTAATTTTATTTCTTTTTATTCTTTGAAAAAAAATGACACCAATCAAACAAGAGTTTTCTCAGAGTGGCCAACGAGATAGTAATTCTTTTTCCCAACGATATACAGCAACTATCAAATTTCTAGGAAAATCGTTAGAGCCCTTTTTTTTTAGATCCGTGTTTTCCCACCCAGGTTTTAGGTTTTTTAAGTTCCCACGAAGTTACAAATTGAATAAAAGGTATTGTAATAAATAGAGGCGTCAATTTCAAAAGAAACAACACCTACCTAGCAGATCAGTGACTTTGACATTCGGTAGTTCGTATCACGCTTCCGTCTGGGACGAATGTAAAAATTCTTACATTGTATCCTGTGATATATTCATTTTAAAAATGTATTTATGTCATTAAACGCAAGAAAATTCCAAGAACGAAAAATCCAGCAAACTTTTCTCTCTCGCTCTCACATGGTCCGGCTACTTAGCAGAAGAAAAGTAGATATTTAAAGCTAAATAAAAGTTTTTAAAAATGTGTTGTGTTTTTTTTTTTTTTTGCACTAGAAATTTTTCTGTTTGGAAGTCATGAGCTGACTCCATATAATGAGGAAAAAAAAATGCTACTATTACGTCATCAGAAATTGAGTAGAAGAGAGAGAGAGAGAGAGAGAGAGAGAAATTGTTCAATATATAGTTACTTTTTGCATGAATATTTATCAAGTATCTTTCGTTTCGAATTCCCTCGCAAATATACAATAATCCCACACACACAAGATATTATACGTAGTCTCGCACACCCACATATATATTTCCTCTGTATCTCACACACGTCAATATATATATATATATACATACATATACATCAGGGGCGTAGCTAGGAATTTTCCATCATTTGGGGGCCCTGGAGGGGGGCTTTACTTCTTTGGGGGCCCTTGCATGTTGCGTAATATTTAATATTTAATGTAAAAACACTCCATTGGGCCCCCCCCCCTCAAGTGGGGGATTTTCAAATTCTCCCCCTCCCCCCCCCCCCACCCTAGCTACGCCACTGATATACATATATCAACAATTGTTTTTTAACCTCCCTCTGTCATAGAACGACTATGGTTCAGCTAGTAAAGCAGTTTTTCCCATGACTGCAGAGCCCTGTTCCGGAGAAACATTCCCTCTCTACATGCAACGCAGGTCGCGCTTGATTTGGTGGCAGACGAGCCAATCATATTTCGTTTAGCTCACTTTTTACAAGAGCTTAACTCAACTCAACTCACTGTCTGTCTGGTAAAATGTTTGTACACGTTATTTCTCCCACACCCTATCTCGGATCAAATTAAAATTTTTTGCATAATTATTTCTTTTACCTGACAACAGAAGAATAAAAAAAAATTAACCAAATTAGTTAGACTATTGGTAATTAATAATTTTGTTTAGTATCTCGAACAAGGGAAAGAAATTATACTTGACTGGGGTTGTGTTATAAGCTCTTTATAGGTCGTCGCTTTAAAGTAAGTTTGAAACAAACAATAGATAACTATATACAAGCTTCTATTTTCAGACGCACCTAACAAGCAGAGTTGTTAGAGTGTCGGCTTGAGATGGCTTAAGTTCGAAATCAGGTCGTTCCCATATTTGTTTATTTTTTTACATGCTTTTGAAAAATGCTCTTGAAAACCAATTACTGTTAAAGTCACCCAGATTTACCTTTCTTTCTCGACCCATTTTCCCAACTGGTCCAGATAAGCGATAGGATCATAACCTATTGAGAAGGCTAAAAGCATGAAATAGCGCTAATCAAAAACAATTATTAAAAATATTTCTAATAGCACAGATTTGTGTTGTTGTCGGTCTATATCAGGGGTTCTCAACCTGTGGATCGCGACCCCTTTGGGGGTCGATTGACGATTTGCCAGGGGTCGCCTAAGACCATCGAAAATATGGATTGTTTTTGTCTATTCTTCTTTTGCTGTGTGTGGGAGGAGGGGGGGGGGGTCTCGGCCGAGTGGGGGATTTTAAAAAGGGGTCGCCGAGCTTAAAAGGTTGAAAACCGCTGGTCCATATCTACTGCAAACTTAATGACATGGCTGATCCAAACTAATTAATGCATCTACACTTAGTATAAGCTTTTTTTTTTTTTTTAATAGTATTTTTTTATTTTTTTATTTTTTTTCCCCCCAGAGCTTGGGCCATTGCTTTTACACTGTCCATAAGTTTCTTTGTTATCTTTTCTCTTTTTCAACATAGTGTGGTCCTAGTTCTTGATGTGTCCAAACACAAACCGATACTGTCCATTGCTGCAGGTTGTTACCTATGTGTCTCTCTCTCTCTCTCTCTCTCTCTCTCTCTCTCTCTCTCCTTTGCCTGTGGGAGCCAAAGAAATGCCTTGCAATACGTTTGGCACAAACTCATTTGCAAGGAAGTGTCAAAGAGAAACAGCATTGTTGATAGTCTTGATTTTTCCTCGAGGTTGACCCATGAAGCCTAAATCACATGAGCAGGCCAGATGATGGAATCGGCTATTTGATACGGATGTATTCTAGGAGCATTTCATAGACACTATAACCTTATCCCCATTGACACATGTTGCTAGGAGAACTTTTGAAAAATTCACACACAGATATACACACATCTATTGTTTACGCTACTAAAGAAAGATGATTGTTGTATCGGCTACATCTAGTCCAAACGGTCAAGTCGGGTTGATGAAACACCCTCCAATTGCTGGTAATAATTATGTAATGATTCTAGATACTTGTTATAGATGTAACCCCGTATATGTACCCTCTCTTCCCGTCAGAATAGTATTAATAATTTAGTCAAATAGCTTTTTAAAATATTTATGCAACGGAAATCTCCTACTTCGTCTCTAGGTCTAAATGTGTAGTATAAATTAATAATTAATTAATCTGGAGAGAACTGGAAGTGCTAATTTTGAATTATGTCATCTTTAAAAAAATATTAGGTCGAAATTGCGAATAAAAATCGTTTTCGATAAAATTAACCGCTGCGGTTTCGACTGTGAAAGGGGCTTGGTTGTTATAGGCACACCGGAAGTAGTAACTGGTTAAATTTTTATCAGAATATTTTTAATAATTTTGCCAATATCTTTTCACACCGGAAACGTGGTCGAGAGGTTAAGAACGCTTGAACTTGGCTTGGCTACCTATGAAGGGGGCTCGAGGTTCGATATCCGACTCGGCAGAGTTGTGTTTACTGAACGCCTAAAGGCAGCACGGAAAACCTTCTCCCAGATACCCCCTCACCCCACTGGTCCACAAATGAGACCATAGCACTCTATGAGCTTGAAAGTAGCGCAATATAAAAGCTATAATTTATTTTATTTAATCTACTTCTAAAGGAACAATCCAAATTTGTGATTGATCAGGCTTAAAAATACTTTTTAGAAGTGGCGTGGCTAGGGATTTTCCATCATTAGGGGGCCCCTGCATTTTGCGTAATATTTAATGTAAAAAACACTTATTTGGGGGCCCCCTCAAGTGGGGGCCCGGAGGGATTTTCAAATTCTCCCCCTTTTCTCCCCTTACCCAAACTAGCTACGCCTCTGCTTTTTAGGCTTCAATGTGTGAGCCTCTACTACTCTTAGATTACCCACTAGCCGTGGATCAAAAGCGATACATCTACACTTCCATTACAAATGTATTCTTATCTTCCATTGCAGCCTTGATCGTTTTGTACAACTAACAAAAATAATATTGAAACTTCGTTTAAAGCTGGAAATAGGAAACTTTACTTTCTACTTTAGTAATATAGATTCTATTATTATTAAGGGTTACGGTGGCTGACTGGTTAAACGCTTGGCTTCCGAACCTTGAGTCCGGGGTTTGAATGTCGGTGAAAGACTGGGATTTTGAATATCAGGATTTTTTTTAGGGCGCCTCTCAGTCCACCCAACTCTAATGGGTACCTGACTTTAGTTGGGGAAAGTAGAGGCGGTTGGTCGTTGTGCTGGCCACATGACACCATGCTCGTGAACCGTTAGCCAAAGAAACATAGGACCTTAGCATCATCTGCTCTATAGATCGCAAGGTCTGAAAGGGGAACTAATAATATAGAATGTGTATGTATAACTGAGAAAAAAAGGAAACATGGTTCCCTGGTTTAGTTAGGAACTTGTCTCTCACTGACGTTACTTGTTCCATTGTCATTCCGGAGGAGTCTAAATAGCTTGCCAGCTTACAGCGAACGTAACGCGGTAACTGTATAATACTAATCTTTCGGTGGTTAAAACTGTTTCCTTGGCCATTTTATGGCCAGATAAGTTACACGGAGGGCGCAAGACAATAATTGTGTGAACCATGTCTTCCGGTGGCCAAAAGTGTTCCCATTGTCATCTCTTACCCTCAGACCGGCCGACGTAAAAATTTCTTGGGAGTCTCCAAAGTTGGCGTTCAATCGATCCTACTCTGCTAGCTACTGCTCCCCCGGGGGGACCAAGTATTAAACATGCATGCGAAAGAAAAGAGCGCTCACGGGTCTGGAGAGGGAGAGAGAGAGGGAGAGAGAGAGAGAGAGAGAGAGGGAGAGAGAGATGGTGGAGAAAGCGAGATAGAAAGAGAACGAGTGGCAGAGAGAGAGAGGGAGAGAGGAGTACGACAGACTATAAAGAAGCATTGTCTAGGCTTTTTATAGTAGACTTAACCCGGGACAAAGGTTACACCGAAGGCTAAGACGAGAGAGCTGGTATATGGCTGTGAGAACGAGGCTGGAAAAAGTATCGGGGGGTGGGGTGGTTATGAAGGCGAGTTTAGATTATGGATGGAGATAGGATGGGGGGGGGGAGGTGGTTAAATGTTAACTACTGACCATTGAATATGTAAGACAATTAGTACGGGGGGAAGGAGAGAGGACTACTTAGTCATTGAAGAAAAGAGAAAAAGGAGTCAAGATAGCGGTATCTTGCTTCTGTCTCTTGATGCTTGTATAGATGTTGAAAGGCTTATGCCGAGTTTATAAAGACACGCAAGAAGTTGGGTTTTTTTTGTTTAACTTGAGAAACAGATGGCAGTAAAACTGAGTTTATGAATAGAATGGAATACTGTCGATGTTGAACTAACAGATGAATAGAATGGAATACTGTCGATGTTGAACTAACAGATGAATAGAATGGAATACTGTCGATGTTGAACTAACAGATGAATAGAATGGAATACTGTCGATGTTGAACTAACAGATGAATAGATTGGAATACTGTCGATGTTGAACTAACAGATGAATAGAATGGAATACTGTCGATGTTGAACTAACAGATGAATAGATTGGAATACTGTCGATGTTGAACTAACAGATGAATAGAATGGAATACTGTCGATGTTGAACTAACAGATGAATTGAATGGAATACTGTCGATGTTGAACTAACAGATGAATAGAATGGAATACTGTCGATGTTGAACTAACAGATGAATAGAATGGAATACTGTCGATGTTGAACTAACAGATGAATAGAATGGAATACTGTCGATGTTGAACTAACAGATGAATAGAATGGAATACTGTCGATGTTGAACTAACAGATGAATAGAATGGAATACTGTCGATGTTGAACTAACAGATGAATAGAATGGTATACTGTCGATGTTGAACGAACAGATGAATAGAATGGTATACTGTCGATGTTGAACTAACAGATGAATACAATGGAATACTGTCGATGTTGAACTAACAGATGAATAGAATGGAATACTGTCGATGTTGAACTAACAGATGAATAGAATGGAATACTGTCGATGTTGAACTAACAGATGAATAGAATGGAATACTGTCGATGTTGAACTAACAGATGAATAGAATGGTATACTGTCGATGTTGAACTAACAGATGAATAGAATGGAATACTGTCGATGTTGAACTAACAGATGAATAGAATGGAATACTGTCGATGTTGAACTAACAGATGAATAGAATGGAATACTGTCGATGTTGAACTAACAGATGAATAGAATGGAATACTGTCGATGTTGAACTAACAGATGAATAGAATGGAATACTGTCGATGTTGAACTAACAGATGAATAGAGAATGGAATACTGTCGATGTTGAACTAACAGATGAATAGAGAATGGAATACTGTCGATGTTGAACTAACAGATGAATAGAATGGAATACTGTCGATGTTGAACTAACAGATGAATAGAATGGTATACTGTCGATGTTGAACTAACAGATGAATAGAATGGTATACTGTCGATGTTGAACTAACAGATGAATAGAATGGTATACTGTCGATGTTGAACTAACAGATGAATAGAATGGAATACTGTCGATGTTGAACTAACAGATGAATAGAATGGAATACTGTCGATGTTGAACTAACAGATGAATAGAATGGAATACTGTCGATGTTGAACTAACAGATGAATAGAGAATGGAATACTGTCGATGTTGAACTAACAGATGAATAGAATGGAATACTGTCGATGTTGAACTACCGTGGCACGATGTAGATGTCGCTTCTGTTGTAATAGGCTGTCAAAATACAATGTAATATAACGACTGAATGTGTTTATCTGAGTTCTTGACTTGATGCAGCTGAAACAATCAAAATGTATTTTAGACACGAGTTAATCGACAAACAATTACGGACAAAATTGATTAAAGAATTCCAACTCTGTTTATTTACACAATGAGATGATCGGCTGTCTCTAGATCCGTCTCTATTAACATAGCAGTCAATTTACAACGCTTCTTGCTATAAGCCCAAAACCTACGCTCCTGATTTTGTGTCCTTTTTATTGCTACGCCAAAAGTCTGTGCGGTCACGTGACCACTTCTACTAAATCAAGTGCTCAATAATTATGTGTGAGCTTATCTACTCTCTAAGCTAAACCCTTGTAGTAAACTCTCTGTGAGCAGCTAGGCGAGCAACTATGTGGTCAAGTGACTTATTCATATATGCGGCTTGGATTTGATAGACTTGATATTATGCGTTCTCGCCGTGTGACTAAGTTATACGTCATTATTCTAAAAATAGCTACACCAAAGTTTCGCACTGCCCCATGTAAATTTAGATTTTATTTAACTAGTGCACAATAATAGAGAGTGCAGAGAGGGGGCAGTGAGCCAGAGGAATTTCAGCTCCTGTCTCTTCAGCCTGGCACCTCCTGTGGAAACGTCTGCTCGGGGGAAGCAGATCGGCTAAGAACGAGAACAAACACAGCCTCCATTGCCTAGTGGTTTACCACAGTCTTGCGAGCGTACATGTACAAGTGGTGAGATTAGAAGAAAGGCTGGCTAACCCTATCCTATCCGTCGCACCGTTCCCCAGCTGAGCCCATACATGCGATGATGGCTCCTCCACGGAGAACAGCATAGGAATATGAAGCATCCCCTCGTATGCTCGGCCTCTGATCTCGCATGAGATGGAGAACACATTGCCTTTGATCAAGGAACCGTGACCCAATGAACAGACGGATGTGATTAATATGATCGTCTAGGTGATGGGGGCCTCCAGACAGAAGTGTCGGTGAAGAGCCAAGCCTTCATCCAGGCCATGGGATCAAATCCTTTAAGGGTCAAAGGTTCATAAAAGGGATTTATCTCGCATCTTTTCCAACATCTCGAAAGGGCAATGAGTGAACGAGATGAATGGAGAGATAGAGAGAGAGGAGTGTGCGAGAGTAAGAGAGAGAAAAAGGGAGAGAGGGATTAATGAGAGAGATAGTGGGACAGTACGAGAGAGGCATAGGGAAGAGGGGAAAGAAAGAGAAAGAGAAGTTATAGAGAAGTGAGTGATGATGTGGAGATATAATATGTGTGTGAGAGAGAGAGAGAGAGAGAGAGTAAAGTATAGTAAGAGAGTCAGCCATCGGGAGAGAAAGATGTAGAGATTGGGAGATTGAAAACTATACAGAGACACAGAGAGAGAGAGAGACAGGGACAGAGAGAGAGAGACAGAGAGAGACAAAGACAGAGACAGAGAGAGACAAAGACAGACACAGACTGAGAGGACACAGACAGAGACAGAGAGAGAAAGAGAAAGAGATAGACAGAGACACAGAGAGAAAGAGAGACAGAGAGAGAGAGACAGAGACACAGAGAGAAAGAGAGACAAAGATAGAGAATATAGACACAGAGAGAAAGAGAGACAGAGAGAGAGACAGAGACACAGAGAGAAAGAGAGACAAAGATAGAGAATATAGACACAGAGAGAAAGAGAGACAGAGAGAGGCAGAGACACAGATAGAAAGAGAGACAGACAGAGATACAGAGTGTGCTAGTAAAAAGGGAGAAGAGAAATGAAAAGATAAAAGAACGGGGAAAGGAAATAAGAGAAAGAGAAAAGAAGAACAAAAGAGAAAATAACATTTCAGAAGTCGTAAACTAAAACAAAAGAGCACCACGACAAGAGACATACTATAATCACACCGACACACAAAGTCAAGACAAGAGAGAGAGAGAGCCGGAGATGTGGAGAGAGAGAGAGAGAGAGAGAGAGAGAAAACTGCTAAACTTCCATAAGCCTTCATACATATTTAACTCCAGGGAAGAGAGAGACTAACGGACCCCCCATCAACACTATGAATAAAGCCCAACAGTTTTTACTCAGCACTGAGAACACTTTACGTCCTATAAGTCACATTATTGGTTACATTCAAGTCTGAGCCACTGCTGGCATCAATGACTTATGGGCCAAGTAGTGCACTGCTTGTTTAACTGATAGCCTCAGGTTCAAAACGAACTGGCAAACCGTATTTTTGTTTTTAAACTCCTGGATAGTGAGAACTCCCTTTCAGTTCAGAATGTTGAAATTTACTCTTAAGGAATGTAAAGGCGGTCGATAATTGCGTTAGCCACATCAACATATAAACATTTTCACATCATCTGCCTTGTCAATTTCTAAGTGTCATGACTAGCTTATTATGTTTATATAATATCAACTAACTCTTCTCTGTCTGGGTGGAATTTTGTATACAGGGCCGGTCTTAGGCCACTGCAATCTATGCGGCCGCTGTGGGCCCCGCACTTTCGTAGGCCCCGCGCTTACTCTAGGTGTAAATTATTAAATTAAACCATTTTAACTTATTATTAAAGGGTTCCTGGAATTCTCCTGAAATTGACAAAATATACGAAAAAGTCATGAAAATCTCCCGAAATTATTAAAATCTTCTGAAAACTGATGCATATCTCCTTAAAAACAGACAAAATTGTCATTTCGGGGTGTCATTTAATAAGGACAACGCCAATCCTACTTGCGATTTAAAAAAAAAAAGGCATTGTCAGCTTTCGTTTAATAAAAATGTAGTAATAAAGCGAATTTTAACCAAAACAAGAAATTCATATTTTAAATTTACTTTAATAGTCACTGGCATACAAATATAGATCTAAATCTATCTCGAGCTCTTAAAAAAAAAAAAGCGATACTTTGCTTGTCGATAGTAAATCTGAAAGACAGATCTGAATGTTTATCGGCTTTTTTGTTAGGAAACTACTATCTACTGTAGATGGCTCGTAATGGTACCTTCGATGAAGTCCAGTAGGGAATCGGCGCCGTAGGCGCCATTATCC